>NC_143562.1:29555000-29855000 GCF_054136105.1 Typopeltis vanoorti | reverse complement strand
GCTTTGCTAATTCTGTTGTCTATTTCTATATTTAATTTACCATCTTCAGTAAAAATCGTGCCTAAATAGCTGAAATGTTTTACTTGTTCCACAGGTTCTCCATTCACAACACAGTTGACATTTTCAATGATTCTGCCTATTTTCATTGTCTTTGTCTTTTTATTGCTGACCGTCATACCATATCTATTACAACAGTTATTCAATTTAGTCAGACAATCTTGCAGACTTGTAGCGGATTTATTTAGAAGTATAACATCATCCGCATAAAGCAAAGAGCTGACATTAACATCTCCAATTTTGATATCATGTTTAATACCACTTTCCTTCATAATGTGATCCATATAGATAATGAATAACAGAGGGGATAATGTACATTCTTGTCTCACACCAGATTTAACATTAAACCATCTTCCTGTACTTCCTTCAATTCTAACTGCTGACTTACAACTCAAATAAAGACTAAGTATTGCTTGATATAATGCCCCATTGACACCATATAACTGCAGCGTATTGAATAGTTTCTCTCTTGGCACCTTGTCATATGCCTTTTCCAGATCGACAAAACTTAAATACAGATCTTTGTTATATTCCCATGCTTTCTCGACTATTTGTCGTAAAGTGAAGATCTGATCCTGACAGCCTCTATTTGGCCTGAATCCAGATTGTTCTTCACCAAGCTTTTCTTCCACAATTCTTCTCAACCGTTTCTCAAGTATACTTGCATAGATCTTGCCAGGAACACTCGTAGGGAAATACCTCTGTAATTCTCACATGCAGTTTTATTTCCCTTTTTATATATGGGTACTATGAGAGCTCTACTCCAATCATCGGGAATTCGTCCCTCTGTCCAGGCTTTCTGAACTAAGCAGTGCAGCCACTGTAAGACTCTTATACAACCATACTTCAGCATTTCTGGTCGAATATCATCTACTCCTGCTGCCTTTCCACATTTCAACCCTTTGATGGCTTTTTCTACTTCAAGTATGGATATGTATTCCTGACTGCATGCCTGGTCAGTGTTTTTTACCACTGTGCTGTCATCACTGCTTGTTTCATTTAGCAGTTTTTCAAAGTAATTACTCCATACTTCAAGGATATCTTTTTCTCCCATTTTCATGTCACCTTTATCATCTCTAATTCCTTTTACAGCACTCTTTCCTCCATTCTTAAGCTTCTTCAACAACCTCCAGAATAATTTGCTACCTTCTTGATATTTATTTTCTATATTCTTGCCAAAGTCCTCCCATGACTTTTGTTTAGCAAGTTTTACACAGTGTTTAGCATTCTTGCATTTGTCTCTATATTCTCTAACAGCACAAGCTGACTTATTTGACAGGAACTTTTGGTATGCTTTCTTATTTTCCTTCACTGTCTCTTTAACTTCCTGTGTCCACCAGGGAGTTCTGATTTTTTTTATCCTTACAGACAACCTCACCACATGCCTCTCTGGCAGAATCAATCAATGTTTTCTTCAGAGTTTGCCACTGAATCTCCAAGGTTTGATTCCTGTTCTCAAACTCTTTCATTTTCTTTTCAATAATCTTTGTGTATTTTAGTCTACAGCTCACATCTGAGAGCTGCTCAACTTTTATTCACTTTAAAACTTTCTTACATGTTATTCTTTTCAATATGAAATTCAATTTTATCCTGCTCAAGACTAAATAGTGATCACTTCCAATTTCAAATCCTCTGTACACTCTGGTGTCCTGCACCAGGGAGAAAACATCACTATCAACAATAACATAGTCAATGAGACTTTTCTTATTCCTAGCCTCTTCTCTCCATGTGAATTTGTGCACATTTTTATGTTGGAACATGGTGTTAGTAATAACCAGTCCATGTCCTGAGCAGAAATCCAACAGATATTTGCCATTATTATTAGCTTTGCTCTTTTCTCCAAATTTTCTCAAAATATTTTTGTATGTCTGACAATCATTTCCTACTCTGCTATTTAGATCCCCAACAAGGACCAACTTTTCCTTTTTCATTGTGTCAGTTGCTTTTTCTAAAGCCTCAAAAAATTCCTCCACTTCTACCTTAGTAGAACCTTCTGTGGGACCATAGGCACAAATAAGTCTCATTGTCCAGTTCCCCATTCTCATATTTGCCCACATTACTCTACTTGAGACTGACTGCCATTCAAGAAGATTAGTCTCGTATTTTGTGTTGAATACTATGGCTACTCCTTCTTTTCCTTGATTGTCATTGCCTGAATATAACATTTTGTATTTATTGCTCAGAAAGATCTCACCAGTTTTGGTCTTTTTTGTTTCAGTCACCCCTATTATGTCGATCTGGTACTTATCTAATTCCTCAGCTAGCTCCATTTCTTTGCCATTCAGGCTTCTTACGTTGATAGTACCGATCTTTAACTCTGGTGATGTTGAGTTGGGGTTTATTTTCAGATTTGTTCCAGTAGCTGACTTTTCGCTGTTCGCCCTGGTTCCCTGGTGAAAACAACGGGGGCCTTGTTTAACTGGGCAACGCCCAGCCGGCATGAAATTTTGTCATGTTGTACCATCATTCTATATTTTGATTTAACCAATAAGAATACAATTCGGTCGGCTAAATCCCAAATTGCCAGCCCATCCTCGTCCGTTCAGTATCCAAGTAGATACCCAATAGGGTGCACCACGAGAAGGTGAGGATTGGACATTGGGTCAGAAGCCCTGGTCGGTTCTCAGCATTCCTTTACAGGCTATGTGGAGGTCTCCTCTCTCTTCATATTATTATTATTATTATTCAGGCCTCCAAGGAGTCAAAAGACTAATTGTGAGAGATCCTTCTCCTAGGAAACACAAAGTCTATCATACCACTACTTGAACTCATTGACCATTCTTGCTCTCACCACTCTATCAGGCAATGCATTCCATGGTTCCACTACCCTCCATGCAAAGAAACCACTCCTCACCCTCTTGTTCACAACTTCCTTTCATACTTTCCAGAGATGACCCCTTGTCATTGCTCCTTCCCGTTCCTCCACCAAGTGAAAGAACTCCCCAGTGTTAACCCTGTAACTGCCTCTCAATAGTTTAAAAGTCTCGATCATATCACCTCTCATTCTTTTATCCACCAAACTCTGCAGTCCACATTCCCTCAGCTGATCCTCATAATTAACATTGTATAGTCCTGAAACCATCTTTGTTATCTGCCTCTGTACCCATTCCACAGTTAATTTATCCCCTTCAAATCCTGGGGAGACCAGATCTGAGAACAATAGTCTAAGTGTGGTCTGATCAGAGTCTTATACAACGGAATGATAACCCTGTTATCTCTGCAGGTCAGTGTCCTTTTCATTATCGCAGCAATCCTCTGCATTACCTTCACTGCCTTTGCAATATGTCCCCTAAATTTCAGGTTTCTATCATCAACCCCCAGATCTCTTGTCTTCCCTACTTCTTCAAGTAAAGCCCCTCCAATCGAGTATGCAGCCTCCCTTCGATGTATCCCAAACTTCAAGACTTCACATTTTGCTACATTAATCCAATACTCCCATTCATTTGCCCATCTGTCTAGTTTATTCAAATCCTTTTGCAGGGCCGCCACATCTGTATTATTACTAATAATCCTTCCCAGCTTCTCATCATCTGCAAACAAATGAAGATTCCCTTGCAATCCATTGACAATGTCATTGATATTGTCATTGATATAAAGATTAAACAATAGAAGTCACAGAACTGAGCCCTATGGGTGCCACTTATAACCTTCTGTCTCCTTGATATTGCCCCACCATACACAACTCTCTGATAACTATCAGACAGCCAATCCTGAATTCATTTGACTAACATGACATCTAAACCCATGTGTGCAACTTAAATATCAGCTTATCATGTGACCCCCTGTCAAATGCCTTTGCAAAATCCAAAAAAATGGCAGTATATACCTTTCCCTTATCAACCGCTCTTGTCACTTTATTGTAAAAGTCAGTCATATTAGTAAAGCAAGAGCGCCCCATAACAAATCCATGTTGACTCTCACAGATAACATTACCCTTATCTGCCTAACAGGGTGCTTAAGGGTGAAAGAAGAGGAGACCTCCACATAGCCTTTAAAGGAATGCAGAGAACCGACCAGGGCTTCTGACCTAAAGCCCAATCCTCACCTTCTTGTGGTGCACCCTGTTGGCTATCTATCTGGATACTGAACGAACGAGGATGGGCTGGCAATTTGGGATTTAGCCGACCAAGTTGTATTCTTATTGGCTTAAACCAAAATACAAAATGATGGTACAACATGACAAAATTTTATGACGGCTGGGTCGTCGTCCAGTTAAACAAGGCCCCTGTTGTTTTCACCAGGGAACCAGGGTGAACAGCGAAAAGTCAGCTACTGGAACAAATCTGAAAACACACCCCAACTCAACATCACCAGAGTTAATGATCAGTACTATCAACATAAGAAGCCTGAATGGCAAAGAAATGGAGCTAGCTGAAGAATTAGACAAGTACCAGATCGACATAATAGGGGTGACTGAAACAAAAAAGACTAAAACTGGTGAGATCTTTCTGAGCAATAAATACAAAATGTTGTATTCATTTGTTTAAGTTTAGAGATATTACATCCCATATCGTTTCTTAGCCGAATAAGAAACTCAAAGAGTTTCATGCCGAAATATAGTTTATATAGTTTCTACTATATTCGGCATGAAACTCTTCGAGTTTCTTATTCGGCTAAGAAATGATATGGGATGTAATATCCCTAAACTTAAACAAGTCATATGTCACCGAATTGAAGCCTTTGGCTCTTCATATATCTAATAATGTTATATTCATTTTGTAAAATAAGGAGTAGCCATAGTATTCTACACTAAATATGAGGCTAATCTTCTTGAATGGCAGGCAATATTAAGTAGAGTGATGTGGCAAATATCAGAATGGGGAACTGGACAATGAGACTTATTTGTGAGACTTATCGTCCCACAGAAAGTAGAAGTGGAGGAATTTTTTGAAGTTTTAGAGAAAACAACCGATACAACAGAAAAATGAAAAGTTGGTCCTTATTAGGGATCTAAATAGCAGAGTAGGAAATAATTGTCAGACATACAAAAATATTTTGGAAAAATTTTGAGAAATGAGAAAGCTAATAATAATGGCAAATACCTGTTGGATTTCTGCTGAGGACATGGACTGGTTATTGCTAACACCATGTTCCAACATAAAAATGTAAGAATCAAATTCACATGAAGAGAAGAAGCAAGGAATAAGAAAAGTCTCATTGACTATGTTATTGTTGATAGTGATGTTTTCTCCCTGGTGCAGGACATCAGAGTGTACAGAGGATTTGAAATTGGAAATGATCACTATTTAGTCTTGAGCAGGATAAAATTGAATTTCATATTGAAAAGAATGACATGTAAGAAAGTTTTAAAGCGAATAAAAGTTGAGCAGCTCTCAGATGTGAACTGTAGACTAAAATACACAAAGATTATTGAAGAAAAAATGAAAGAGTTTGGAACCAAACTTTGGAGATTCAGTGGCAAGCCTTGAAGAAAACCCTGATTGATTCAGCCAGAAAGGCATGTCTGCCCAACACTGTATATGATCCCTCACTAATTTCTCCAAGATCTTAACAACTACTGATGAAACACAAACTGGCCTATAATTAGACACTTTCAGTCTGCTACTCCCTTATGCAATGGCACTATCTTACCTTCCTTCAATCCTTGGGTACCTTTCCTGTAGCCAGACTTTCATTGAAAAACCAGGTCAAAGGAGCTGTCAGGTCTTGCACATTCTCTCCAAACCCATGGCAAAATACCATCCATTCTGACTTCTTTACTGACATCCAGAGTACCGACATCCACAGTACTCAGTACATGGAACACACTCTCCTCTTGCACCTCTAAACCTCAAACATGCCCTACCCTTCTAGTATTAAAACCTTCTTCTCTAGGATGAAATACTCCAATAAAGTGCTCATTGAACAACTCCACTATGTCCTCTGCATTAGTCACTCTATTCCCAATTTTATCTCACAATGTCATTCTTTCACAATCATTTCTCCTCCTACTGGCCACATAGCTAAAAAATTCCCTAGGATTTTTTTTAGGTCTTAATGCCAATCTCTTCTCATATTCCAGTTTTGCCTTTCTAACTATATTAGTCACTCTCATGGACTGAATCTTATATTCTTCATGCATCGGCTCTCCATCCCATGCCTTTTATCTCTTCCATAATCTCTTTTTCAGCTTAAGTTCCTGTTTGATATTGTTTGTCATCCACTTTACACCAAATTATGTCCACTTCTTCACTCGTGAAATACAGCTTACTATTGCTGCTAACAAATATTCCTTCACCATTTCCCAAGCACTAATGATATCCTGGCCTTCCAATTGCACCCTCCATGGAACTGCCCCAAGTTGATATTATTATTTAATTTAAGGGGATATTAAATCCCACATTGTTTCAAAACCGAATAAGAAACTCAAAGATCAGAGAGTTTCATGCCGAATATAGTAAACTATAAAATATCGGCGATTACTAGCGTGAGCTAATGCAAGTAATCCTAGTACGTAGTACAATATCCCCTTAATTTAAATAATGTTTATATCGCCGAAATGAAGCCTATTGGCTCTTTATATTTAAGTGATATTATTATTATTATATAACACTTCCAAGGAGTCCAAAGACTCATCAAGGGAGGGCACCCACTCTACAACACTCCATCTCCACCACTCCACTAACTACTTTCATTATCTACACCAATGCCCTCTACCGCTGACACCACCACTAGTATTTTCAGCGACAATTACAAACATCCATGCCCATGGTGGGATTCGAACCCACATCCTTTTGGCTGGAGAGCAGAACCACTCCGCCAACCAGGCCGGCATCTAAGACTATTCTAAGACCATATCTATTACCATATCTAAAACTATTGTAATCACCTGCCTTATAATTCCACATACGTTCTCTTTTCTTTGGTACACCTACATGTCTATTCATCTTCCAAGTCAAAACCACATGGTCACTCTCTCCAATTGATGGGACAGATGTCATCTGAGTTATTATCAGCTCTTCTGATGCTATGACCCAATCCAAAACTCTTGAACCTCTTGTTCCCACTATTGCATGTTACCTAAGATATTTGTCCATCAAGAATTCTAGAAATTCCATCCCCTTATTGCTACTTGTGTTTTCCTCTTTCCAGCTTACTGCTGTAGTTAAAATCTACCATAACAATCATTCTTCTTGCACTTTCCAAGCTCAACTGACTAAACATTTCCTGCTCCACACCCTTTATATCCCTTGGCTTGTAGCAACATCCCACTAAATATCCTGTCTTGTCTTGTCCACCTCTACTTCACACAATATGCTTTCAAAATCATTAGTGCCACTGTCTTCCAAAGCATCCACTCTTAGAGGACATAAGTCATCACTTATAATAAGAAGTACTCCACCACCATGTTTTCCCCTCCTATCCTGCCCAAAAATGCTGTATCCTTCTACTTCTATTCCTGTTATTATATCATCTTCCATCAACCATGTCTCAGTGACCCCAATAATCTTTGCCCAGGCTGATGCTATCAGCGCCACCAATTCATCTCCTTTATTCCGGATACTCCTGGCATTAGTATAAAACATAAAAATGTCACTGCTTCTATACTTATCATTATTCCCTCCAGACCCTACTGGAATATTCTTCTCCATGAAACTTGATCACATGCAATCCAGCCATCCAAATAGTGAGATCATCTTCCTAGGTGACCTTAAAGTCCATAATTCCAACTGGCTTCCCTTTTCCAACTCCAATCTCTAAGCTGGATGAGAGGTGGAAATATTTACCATAAACAACGGCCTAACACAAATTATCCATCATTCCTCCAATTTCTGTTGCACCTGTTAATACAAGAGCAGAACTGCCCAGTACCCGTTTACTCTGCAACTGCAAACACAAACTGCTTTTCTTCTTCCTCTTTTATTCCATCTATTTCTGTCCTCTGGAACAGCCAGCTGCAAGAGGTATTTCCATATGAATGCAATCTGCGACTCTGGACATGCACTAATGTGCTTGTAGTTCATTTGACCTCTTGTCTATGGGATATAACAAAAAAAGTAAAATAAAATAAAGAACACTTAGCTGCTCAGGAGTTGCACTCAAATTGGGACCACATTCAATGAAAAAAAAAAAATTTATAAAACACTCAGATTGTCATTGAAATAATTCAGATTTTAACTGAAAAGGAATGAATGTCTTATCAAGTCGTTCCTTTAGGGACCCAATTCAAATGAAGTTAATTCGGAGAAGTCAGTCTAAATATGGTTTTATGTCTGGAAAATGAATGCAACTATGCTTGTTGATGGTAGGAGACTGTTTCATAGTTGATATACTGATTTCAAAAATAGTCTCTCCAAACCTATAGTAACTCCTGTCTAACATGGTTTTTCTTGTGTTTAATCCTCTGTGAAGGAGTATCTTGAGCATGGTCTGCCAGTCCTGACTTGCCATATAGATACATGAAAGTAGCAAACGAAGTTTAAGAATAGTGAAGCTGACCTATCCTATCCTATTCCCTCAGGGGGGTAGCTATATGCTACCATACTAAGAAGATTATGAACAAGGTGGTTTCCCATTGCCTTCCTTGCCATAGTATATTTATGACTATAGCCATGTGTGTTCATGGGACCAGTTTGCCTATTTTGAGGGATGACAAAACAGGAGAAAAACCCTCCACCTCTGTATGAGACCAGTTAACTCGACTTTAGTCGAAAGAGACCAGATAAAGGTTTCTCATGTCATGGATGGGAATCAAATCCAGGTCTTTCTGACCAAAGGGCTTCATCCATACCGACTGAGCTACAGAGGCTCCTGAAGCTCACATGATGTCTGAATCTTTTAGGTTAATGTTTTAAAGTGAATAGAATTTTTAATAATGAGAGAGTTCTCCATGAGGGAGGGGAAGTGATTTTTGCTAATGGTACTCCTGACTATTGGAGTAAGTGGGTATTGGGTTTGTGAATTTGTAGCAGTAGATTAATTAACATGGTCAGATTTTAGTTTTTTGGTAATTTCTCTGTGCTAAGATGTCACTTTTTTAAAAATAATTTATATAATTTTTTTCTTTGAAATTTAGTTGGATCCTGATCTATAATCTGGCATGGAAGTCTTTTAGAATATTCATTTCCCCCTTATGTTGCATTTATTCTATTATGAAACTACATTCCAATAGCTGCTGTGGTTAAAAATCGGCTGAGCATATCCTGGAGTTTATATAGGTTCTTTGATTTTATTTATTTATTTTTTGCATGTTTTTAAGGATATTATTTCTTTAGGTAGGATGTTTCTCTTTGGAGGTTTAGAGTTTATCAGAATGTTGACTACATCCTAATAAGTGTTGTTAGCCACTGTGGGAGATAGATACCACATTTGATGCTAGTCATTATTTGCAGAACAGGTACTTGTCTAGGAGTGAGAACAAGTTTATCCTCCACTGAGGACATTGAATGCACCTTCTGAAGTAGCTGTAATGATGAATGATAAATTCACTACTTCACTACTGTGTATTATAGTTGTGGCTGGGATGTGTTTTGTTATTGGAAAGCTTCACATGTTTTTAACACGATAGGTTCTGACCTCTTCAGATTTTTTGTTTGTTGCAGTTTCAGATATGGTACTGAACCACAACAGATTCAAATCCCACACAAGCTAGTAACATTCGTTTTCCAAAGAATCAGCTTTATTCTCTTACATCCCGGAACATATAAAGTTCCTTGTGACTGCAACTTAGCCTATATAAACAGACTAGTAGATCTATTGACATCTTCCATGAAGAACATTAAGTATTGCAGATAACTGCTGCAGTGATATGTAGTTAAAAACTTGAGAGGCAAAAATCCACTTCCTCTGAAAAAAAGCTTAGAAAAAGTTATTTTAGTTGGTGATTAGAATCAAGCTTGTAATGATCTTTCTTCTGATGGCCTAGCATTATGGAACCAGAATGTTAGGCTGTCAAAATAAGACAGTCAGGAGATGCCTGCTGATCTACAAGGCTTAGCAGTTATCCCAAATTCTTCAGAAAAAAACCAAAACTTATTTAAAATAATGCATTCCCTTCTTGTAGCACTGTTTCTTTACATACTGCTTGATTCTTGACTGATTCCAAAACTGATAAGCCAGAGAAGGCAGTTAACAAAGGAAAAACTGATCCCTCTTGGAGATGAATCCCAGGCATATAGAAATGTTTTTGAAAAATGTGGAGAAAAGAGCAAAGCAAATAATAATAGTAATTACTCTTGCTGTATTTATGTTCAGGGCATGGACTAGTCATTAGTAACACCATGTTTCAGGATAAAGAATAGCACAAATTCGTGTGGGGAAAAACTGACTATATTATTGTTGATAGTGATATCTTCATGTTAGTTCAGATACAAGAGTAAATAAGGGATTTGAAATGGGAAGTGATCATCAGTTAGTTTCAAGCAGGATAAAAATGAATTTAATATGAGAAAAATAATTAAATGTAGTTTTAAAATGAATCTATCAAGTATCTTTCAGAGGTTGAATTATAGACTCAAATATTCAAATATTATTCAACAGAAAATGGCAGTGCTTGAAAACAGGAACTAGACCTTAGAGTCTCAGTGGCAAACTCTGAAGAAAAACATTGATTCATCGATTTCAGGAGTGGTGGTAAATGTACTGGAAAAGTTGGTCAAAAAGAAAATTCTGGAAGGGGTGGATAAAGAATATGATACTCTGAGGGGTAGCATGGCTTTGTAAAGGGGCATGATTAACCTTAGTAATCTATTAACGTTTTATAATAGGGTGAGAGCTGAGTTGAAAAGGAATGGCTACATGATGAAACTGCTGGATTTTGCAAAGGCTTTTGACAGGATATCACATGGAACTCTATTGTGCAAACTGCAGCAAATGGGAACAGATATAAAACTGGTGATATGGATAAAAGGGTGGCTTACGGACAGATGCCAAAAAGTAGTATATGGAAGAGCAGAATCCAGGAGAAAACAGTTGACTAGTGGTGTGCTTGGACCACTGCTGTTTAATTTGTACATAAATGATATAGGAAATGATTTGAAGGAAGATATTTTCAGTTGTTTGGTGATATGTAAAGTTGGGTAGATGTAGAGAGCTTGAAGGATGATTTGAGTAAGCTGAACAGTATGGGCAAAACATAATGGATGTTAATTTATTGTGGAAAACTGTAAAATTATGTATTTTGGGATAAATAGATTACAAGCTGTGTACTGCATTGATGGAACTGTACTCTGGGAAATTGATCAAGCCAGGAATTTGAGGATACTAGATACAGTCGAAGTTTCGAGGGTATATCGGTAAAGTAGCTCACATGATTACTTGGTTATTGAAGAACACACTAACAAACAGAGATAAGTAAGTTATCATTCCACTTTATAAAGCCTTGATACAACCACATCTGGATTACTGTGTCCAGGTTTTCATACCTGGGATTCTTAGTGATGAGTAAGTGGTGAATATCCAGAGGTGAGTGATCAAGATGGTGAGCGGTCTGAGGAATACCAATGCAGTTGGTTGGTAAGCAAAAAAAGAAGGGATATGGTAGAAACATTTAAGTTATTTAAAGAGTTTATAGGATTGATGCAGGGGAAATGTTTCAACACTTTGCTTGAGGAAATAGAACAAGAGGTCATGTCTGCAAGTTGGTAAGTGTGTAGTTAGCAAGGATATGAGGACTAGATTTTTCTCTTGGGAGTGTGGTACATGAATGGAATTGGTTAGGTTGCCCGAGTCAGTTGTAAGTGCTTTATTAATGGTTTCAAGTAGAGGTGTGATAGATATTGTGTTGATAGTTTGGGTTTCCCACAATGAGTCTTAGTACTCCACGAAGGTGCCCGTGCAACAACAACAATAATAATAATAAAAATTCAGTCTGGGAGCTATTGAGGATTTTGCAGAGATAGAAAAATCCAAACTTCAAACTTCATGGTAGACTCAAGAAGTTAAAATGGGTTATGGAAAAGAAGCAAGCATATCAAAAATTCCTAAGTAAGTCAGAAATTGCCTTGAGAGAATACAGAGAAAAATGTAAACTGTTACAGAGCTAGCTAAACAGAAGTCAAAGAAAGACTGGTAAGAATATAGCAATGAAATATCATAAATACAGCAGAATTATTGTTAATGCAATAATGGAACTCTTCACAGAATCCAAATGCTCATTGTGGGTTTTATCATAAATCATAACCCCTCTTTTTTGAATATTAACCAACTTCTGCTACCCACAAACCACCCTCAAAAGAAGCATTCCACAGACCATTCACCATCTTGGTTATTTGCCTCTAAATCTGGATCCTTGTTGCCTCTTCTTCATCTTCCAAATTCTCCATCATGGCCAAATAGGGTTACTTAGTTATTGATGAACATACTCAAATAACCCTATTTAGCCACGTTTGCAACATGCCCTCCAAACCTCATCAGTTTATTGAGATGCAGTTCAATTCAATGTAGATGTAGTAAACAGTTTGGCTTTTCATTACAAAATTCATAACTTTACAATTTTCCACATTCCTCCAGCCTTCCACATTGCATCTCTAGAGATTCCATATAATTTTAACATAGCTTGGGTAAAAGGAGTCTGTATTGGATTATAAGGTATCAAAGTATCTAATACCAAATTAACCAATATTCATTTGTTTATTTCCAGTTTTTTGTCATTTAAATTTTTACAATAATCATATAATGATTTTGGAAAGATAATATTCAGCTTATACATTTTTAGCTTATAGAGTGTTGCAAGAGAAGTAGCGGTGTGTAAAGAGGACTCCATCCATGTGTGGCTTAATTAAAACCTTATACAATGGAACAATAATCTCCTTATTTCTAAAAGTCAGTGTCCTCCACATCATTCCCAGAATTCTTTGTGTTGTCTTCACAATTTTGGCAATTTGTCCCCTAAATTTCATATTCATATCCACTATCAGCCAAGATCCCTTATTTCCTCCACTTCCAACAATATATCCCCACCAAGCATAAATTCTACATCCCATCTTTGTTTCCCAAATTTTAAAACCTTACATTATACAACACTGAACTCACATCCCCATTTCCGTACCCATTCACTCAATTTATTAAAGTCTTCTTGTAAGGCCACAACATCTTCTCTACTCTTTATAATTCATCCCAACTTTACATCATCTGCAAGTAACTGAATATCCCCATCGAAATCTTTGCCAATATCACTGACATACAAGTTAAACAGCAGTGGCCCTAAAACATGAGTAAGAGTTGCTATAAAAGATGTGCACTTTCTGTGTTATTAGTCTGTGGGATTTTTTGTTTATGTTTATTTACAAATTCTTTGAAATTAGAGCTTAGTATAGTTACAAGTGAAGGGAAGACTGAAATTATAACTGAATTCCTGCATGACAAAGCTGTCATGCAGGAATTCAGTTATAATTTCAGTCGTTTTGTGAAATGTGAGGTGTGCTATATGTACTTGTTTGATTATATAGATAAATTGTGATTTAAGGCAGATGGAAGGAGGGGGGTGTGTGCAAAGTGTGAGCTGAATGAGGACTTGATGAGTGTTAATATGTTGATAACTGAAAGTGTTAGTAGCGAGAATGCCAGAAGGAGGATGAGTGCTCATCTGATAGAAAAGGACAGCATAAAAGAGCAGCGATAAAATGTTAAAAAAGTTTTGAAAAAGAGAATGGGCGATCTGAGAAACTTAGTAATCTTTGGTAAATGAAAGCAATTAGAATGTGGCAGAAGTTATAAAACAAAGTGCAGTTAAAGATAAGGTACCAAGTGGCCTTGACTGCGAATGAGTGTTTATGATGCAAGGTTCAAAAGTTCAAAAATTCAAAAGAATAAATGAGAGTGAAAGTGTGACGCAAGGTTTGAAAGTTCGAAAATTCAAAAGAATGAATGAGAGCAAAAGTGTGACCCAAGATTCGAAAGTTGAGTTGTTTAAGATGAGGCAAGAGATGAAATGGATGCAGAATGAAGTTAAGAGAGTTCAAGATATGCATGGAAAAGTGAAACAATGAAAACAAATGATATTGGTATAAAAGAGGTAATGAAAGACCTGTGAGTGGCGTTGTATGATGATTCAATTATTAAAGGTGTGCTGGATGAGAGATGTATAAAGTATGTTTAAATGGAGGTAGAATAAGTAGATGATGAAGACATTAGATATGAGAAGTAAACGAGCAAAAGTGTTGGTAGTTGTAATAGGTACAAATGACTTGACTGCAAACAGAGAACGTGTTGGATTGGATATCAAGAGGTTGTTGAGACAGATGAAAGAGAATAGTGTGTTAGGAAAGGTAGTAAGTGTGTTGCCCAGGTATGACAGGGTTGAGATGAGGCAGAGAGCAAGGATTATGAATGATATGTTAGCAGAAATGTGTGAGGAGAAAGGAGTGCAGTTTGTTAATGTATGGAATGAGTTTGAAGGATGAAGTGCTGTACTGCATTTGAGTGGTTTTGGTGTGAGTCACTTGGAGAGACTGCTGCTGGAAAGCAGAGAAGTGAATGCAGTGAATGAATCTGATCAAGTGGGAACTGATTTGGAAGAATGGTCGAGTAAGTCAGGAGAGATTGAAGAAGTACAAGCAGCATGAGTATAGAGAATGAGAGAACAGGCACAAGACAGATGAGAAATGGGTGGACAGAGGAACACAGCGTAAGAAAGGTAGATGCTCCAAGAGGCTATGAATGCATGTGTAGACAAAATGGGAAGCAGATGACCTGGGATCAAGGGAAAAGTTGGATCTAAAGAAAGTTCTAAGATGAATAAGAAGAAAAAAAAATGGCTTGAGTTAAACATGGAGAAGTCACATCAAATAAGTGTTGTCAGTGGAACAAACTGCTGTGTTTGTATACAAATGCTAGAAGTATAAGAAACAAGGCAAATGAAATGGTTGCATTAATTGAATCTGCTCACTCAAAAATTGTAGGAATAAGTGAGACACATGGTTGGATGAGGACGACATCCTAACAGGAATAGCCATGGATAAAAAGAGTAAAAAGGGAGGGGGGGGGGAAGAGTGCTGTTGATGATAGAGAAACAGTTATGCACATACAAAGTAGAGATGCAAGAGGGAAATAATTCCAGTGGTTTTGAGACAGTATGGTGTGAGATAGAGGTGAATAGAAAGAAACACTTAGTTGGATGTTGTTATAGACCTCGTAATGTGGATGGTACTGACCAATGAAATGTATAATCAAATTAGCCAAGCAAATAAGAAAAGAATGATGATTTTAACTATCGCAGTATAGACTGGGATGATGAGATAGCAACTGGAAGTAAAGAAATGAGTTTCTTCCATTTTTGAGGGACCACTACTTCAGACAGTATGTAATAGAGGGCAGATCCGGATTAAGGGGTCTTGAATATGATAATCTCATCAGAGGATGTAATTTTAAATGAGGTGTCAAATCATCTGCAGTTGGTGAGAGTGACCATGAAGTGATTACCTGGCTGGTTGCCAGCAGCATGAAGACCTCTGTGAGAAAGGGGTATATATGGAACTACAAGGTTGATAATTATGAAGTACTCAGGAGACAACTTGCAGGTGTAGCATGGAATGAGGAGTTAGCTGGAAAAGAGATCAATGCAGCTTGGGGGGTGATAATACAGCTTTGGGGGGGGATATTCAAGAACTATCTAGTAGAAGCAATGTCTAAATGTATTCCAAGGATAAGAAAGTTAAATAAGGTAGGTGTAAAATGAATGAATGAAGAGATTAAGCATGCAATACACAGAAAAAAGGCATTATGGAGGCAGCATAAGAGAAGTGGTAATAACCAATTCCATGAGGATTACAAAGACTAGGCAAGGTGGGTGACTTGGTGGGTAAGGGTAGCAAAAGTGAGGTATGAGCAACAGTTAGCTAATGAAGCCAAAAAGAATCCTAGGAAGTTCTTTTGATATGTAGCCAGCAAAAAAAAAGAATGATTATGGAAGGATGTCATTGGTTGGAGAAAATGGTATAAGCACAACTGCAGTGGATGACATGGTGGAGATACTTAATGAGTAGTTCATAAAGGTCTTTCATTCTTGTGAATGTGACATCATGGAGAGATTGAGAGCAGTTGATAATGGGGGAGGAGAGACTGACTGTAAGTGAGCAAGAGGTGTATGGGGGAATTGAGCAGACTTGATGTTAATAAGGACTTGATAATATATCATCATGTATTCTGAAGGAATGTGCCAGGGAGTTGATATCTGCCTCGACATATTTTTTTAATGAGTCTTGCACAGGGTCGAGTTCCAAAGGAGTGAAAGGAGGACAAGATTGTGTCGCTTCATAAGGGATATGATAGAACTCGAGCATGAAATTATAGGCCTATTGTGTCAGGTGTTGTGGTTAAGTTGTTGGAGTAGCTGGTGAGAACTAGGATCCAGAATTGGGTGGATAACAATGGTATTATATTTGATGGACAGCATGGATTTGCTAAAGGCAAGTCATGTTTTAGTAATCTACTTATTACAATAACGTGATGGCTTCCTTGGACAGAGGAGATGGATACACAGTAGTATATTTAGATTTTGCAAAGGCTTTGATAGATTACTGCATGATAAGTTGATAGTCAAACTAGAGCAGATGGGGTTGGATATTAGATTAGTGCATTGGATCAGAGACTGTCTATCTGATAGGTATCAGCAAAATGTGTATGGGGGAGCAATATCCCAGAAGAGGAAAGTCACTAGTGGTATTCCTCAGATTTGTTTTAGGGCCATTGCTGTTTAACTTGTATGTCAGTGATATTGGCGAAGATTTGGATGGGGATATTCAGTTGTTTGCAGATGATGTAAAGTTGGGATGAATTATGAAGAGTAGAGAAGATGTTGTGGCCTTACAAGAAGACTTGAATAAATTGAGTGAATGGGTACGGAAATGGGGGATGTGAGTTCAGTGTTGCAAATGTAAGGTTTTAAAATTTGGGAAACAAAGATGGGATGTAGAATTTATGCTTGGTGGGGATATATTGTTGGAAGTGGAGGAAATAAGGGATCTTGGGTGATAGTGGATATGGATCTGAAATTTAGGGGACACATTGCCAAAATTGTGAAGACAACACAAAGAATTCTGGGAATGCATTTTTGGAAATTATGGAGACAACTACCGTGTTTGAATAAAAACTTTAGTTTAATATTACTAAAATTTTTTTTTTACAATTCGACGTTTCGACCTTTATGTCAAGGTCATCTTCTGGAGCGTACAAATATACACAAGGAACAAGCTATACTACAAACATACTGGTTCGTTAAAGACATTAAAGTATGTTTGTAGTATAGCTTGTTCCTTGTGTATATTTGTACGCTTCAGAAGATGACCTTGACATAAAGGTCGAAACGTCGAATTGTAAAATTTTAGTAATATTAAACTAAAGTTTTTATTCAAACACGGTTGTTGTCTCCGTAATTTCCAAAAATGCACTCGGATCACCGTGCAAGCCTAAAAGAAAGAATTCTGGGAATGATGTGGAGGACACTGACTTTTAGAAGTAAGGAGATTATTGTTCCATTCTATGAGGCTTTGATTAAGCCACACATGGACTTCTATTCCCAGATCAGCTGGTTTTCAAATGGATGAAGAGATGTTGGAAAGGGTTCAGAGGCAACTGACTAAGGTAGTTTCTGATCTCTGGAATGTTGAATATTAGGAAAGGTTGAGAAGATGCAATTTGCAGAGTCTAGTGAATAGGAGGAAGAGGGGAGATATGATAGAGACCTATGATTTAGTATGGGGTTGTTATGGGATCAATGTTGGAGAGGTTCTACAGAAAACATGGGAGAACCACAGGTCATCTCTCGAAGCTGTATATGGAGGGTGTGAGCAGAGGAGTAAGAAGCAAGTTTTTTTGCATGCAGAGTTGTGAATGATTGGAATGCCTTACCTGAGAGTGTGGTGTCTGCAGAGAATTTGAGGGTGTTTAAGGCACAGTATGATGAGCTGTGTGTGTGTGTGTATGACAAAAGGACCTCCTAGACGAGGCTTTGACTCCATGGGGTCTTGGAATAATAATAATAATAATAATAAAAAATAATAATATTATTTTTTGATTGTGTTACATGTTTTGAAATATGGAATAGTTACTACCGTGTATTCTCCATTATTAAATGACATTTGATATGTTTAGTATGTCATCCTACTTGTAAAGAGTGTTTTGGAAGTTTGGATTCCCATTGCATCAGCTGCCATTCCTATCAAGTTTTCAGAGATGGTTATTGTCTGAATGAGTGTGGTTCAGGTTATTATCTTAAAAGAAATGCATGCCATGGTGAGTATAATAATATGATTATTCAGTTTAAGTAAGTTCATTTTTAAATATCACAGGATTTGTTAATTTATCATTTCATTTAAATTTAAACTTAAGAAAGAATATGTCATATATAAATTGAACTTTTGCTTCTCAATTTTCCCTATCCTGTGTTTTTTCAAAAAGAGAAAAGAAACATAGTTTTACATGATAAAAAGAAGCAGGAACTTGTTACTATAAGAAAATTACAATTTCACCACTAAATTTTGGATCTTGTAGTTCATAAGATAACTAATAAGAATTGACTTCTTTCTTTTCATATGTTAAAGAATAACAACTTACACATTTTACCTCTAATTGGACCTGTGACATCATGAAGATTGCAGTTAATTATTCTTGCAAAATGGGGGAAAAAAAGTGATTAACAAATGCACAGGGGTGGCTCGTGCATAGGCACTGCAGAACTGTAGCACCCCCAATTTTTCTCAATATATAGGAGGGCAATGGATGCTAGCAGCACTGTGTTTACCACAGTGTCATATTGCTACGCGTGCAAGCATATGCACGTCATAGTGAGATGCGAACTCTATGGCGTGCCAAAAGTGCACAAAGATGGTATTCCTTTACGCCCAATCGTTGATGCAATCAACTCTCCTACCTACTTATTGTCAAAACATCTCTCGAAACTCTTACAGCAACACATCCACAACTCAGAGAGTTACATTAAAAACTCCGGATATTTTGTGGAAAAGCTAAAAAACATCAAGATATCGGATAATGATCTTCTAGCTAGCTTAGATGTCACCTCTCTCTTTACAAACGTTCCTGTAGTAGAGGTCATTGATATCTTAAGTACCTTGTTCCCACAAGATATAACCTCATTGTTTGCTCACTGCCTAAACTCCAACTATTTTTCTTGGAAAAATAAGCTCTATCAACAATTAACAGGCTTGGCAATGGGGAGCCCACTCTCACCTTCATGTGCTGACCTCTTTATGGAAGACTTAGAAAACAAAATCTTATCGCAAATTTTTCCTAAACCTAAAATTTGGTTTAGATATGTGGACGATATCTTCATCGTATGGAACAATAACAAAGATGACATATATGATTTTCTCAAAAAGATCAACGCCTTCCATCATTCTATTAAATTCACCCTGGAACTTGAAAGAGAAAAACAACTTCCATTTTTAGACATCTTAATCAAAAAACAAATTGATGGCAGTATAAATCTATCGGTGTACCGAAAACTGACCAATACAGGTTGCTACCTACATTTCAACTCCTCTCACCACATCTCACATGAACTCAGCATTGCACACATGTTAAAGAAAAGAGCTATTTACATCACAACGGACAACAAGACCCTTCAAGATGAGTTAAAATTTATTTCCAACAATCTTACTTGAACGGCTATCCAAGAAGACTAGTCAATAAAGTGCTTTTCTCTGAACCACCACAAAGAGAACAAGAAGATATTCAATATATAAAATCGATTGCAATTCGAATTGTAAGTGGCATCTCCAACAAGCTTGCCAATCTCCTCAAACAATACAAAATAAGAGTAACATTTAAACCAATAGAATCTATTCGTAAACTACTAAGATCTCCAAAAGACAACCATCTTTTCTATAAATATGCTGGAGTTTATAATATTCCATGCTCATGTGGCTCTAGTTACATCGGACAGACTTCGAGAAGCCTCGAAATCAGGCAAAAGGAGCACATTGGCTATGTCAAAAACAACAGACAGGACATTTCTGGCCTATTGTCTCATTTCTCTACAACTAACCATGTCATCGAGTGGGACAAAAGCTGTTCCCCTTACATAGAGGACGATTACCATTCAAGAATTTTCAAAGAAGCAGCCACAGTCGCCCGTTCTACTGTCAACCTTAACAGAAATCAAGGCCTAATACTCCCAGAGATATGGAAAACCCTAATCAGAACCTTAAAAATGGAAGAAATGAACTTTAATACAAACTACAGAAAGTTCCTCAGCAACAGCTAGCTGATATTGTACACACGATACGTGTTTCACTCACGTTCGATACTATTTTATTTGTAATTATTCTAATCAGTTTTTTATTCTTGTCAGTTTTGCAGTTACGCATAATTGTGAGATTGTTTAAACCTATATGTGAGTGCCCTGAAGATGCCAACAGATAAGTGTGGCGAAACTAGTTGGTTCAGTTAATAAAATTGATCAACACTTGATCGGTAAACCAAATATTATTATTTACTAATTTATGATCAAGAAAATAACCTTCATGATGAATTGTTTCCCATATTGTGGGGGTGATAGTCATCTGTTAGCATTCAAACATGAAGATAAACTTCTTGATTGGAAGACAATTTCAAGCAGAGTTATCTGGGAAAACTTCAAAATGATGAATTCAACAACAAAACTTATTAGTGCCTATGCTCCCACAAAAAGTTCTAAGAAAGAAGGGTAAGGATTTTTTGAGTTCTTAGAGAAAGCGTCAGACACAAGGAAAACAGAAAAGCTGGTCCTTGTTAATGATCTTAACAGCAGGGCAGGAAATAAATCCCAGTCATATAGAAACTATTTAGGGAAAATTTGGAGAAAAGGGGAAAATTAATAATAATGGTAAGCCCTGCTGGTTTTATCTGTTCAGGACACGGACTGGTCACTACTTATACCATATTCCAACATCAAAATGAGTACAAATTCATTCACAGTGAGAGAAGACACAAGAAATAAGAAAATCTCATTGACTAGGTTATTTTATTGTTGATAGCAGAATGATCATGCTGGTTCATGATACAAGATTACACCAGGGATTTGAAGTTGGAAGTGATTTAGTTTTAAGTAGGATAAAAATGAATATCATATTGAATATGATATTCATTATGATATGATATTCAGCGTCACATTCTAGTTAGGATATATGCATAAGTGAGGTGTCCTCGTTACCTCCAATTGGTGAGAGCGATCATGTGGTATTGACTTGGGAGGTTGCAAAATTTGTAGATTTCTCTCTTAAGAAGAAATACATACATAACTACAGGTTAGGCAATTATAACAAGCTTCGGAGTGAGCTTGCAGTCATCCCATCTCAGAACATATTGCAGGGGAAAGATGTTAGCAGTGCATGGGATAAAATCAGTGGGTATCCGAGGAAGGCAATATCAGATTGTGTCCCCGTGGTTAGGAAGACAAACAAGGTAGGCATTAGATGAATGAGTAGTAGTATCAAGCTTGATCTGAAAAAAAAAAGAAAATGTTATGGAGAATTTACAAGGAGAAAGGTGATCGGTACACCCATGAGCAGTACAAGGATCAAGCTAGAAAGGTTACCAGCATAGTAAGAAAAGCTAAATCAGATTAAGAGAAGACCTTAGCCAAGGAGATCAAGAGTAATCCCAAAGAGTTCTTCTGCTATGCGGCAAGTAAAAAGGAAGAATGACTTTGGAAGGATAACTTTAGTGGGTGCTGTTGGTATTGAGGTGACAAATTCAGATGTAATAGTAGAGTTACTGAGTGATCACTTTTCAAAAGTCTATCGCCGAAATCAGGATATCTCTGTACCTGTAGCAAAAGCTAATGCAAGAATTGAAGTTAAGAAATCAGAGGTACTTAGTATATAGCAAAATTTAAATGCAAACATTGCTGTAGGTTTAGATGGAATATCAGCTCGGGTGTTGCGTGAATGTGCAAAGGAATTGTCAACGCCTCTTACTTGGTTATTTAACTAAGTTTGAACTCTGGTATGGACCCTAGGGAATGGAGAGAAGGCAAGGTAGTTCCTTTACATAAAGGTGGTTCTAAAACTAATTACAGGCCAATCACCATCTCAGGAGTGGTGGTAAGAGTATTGGAAAAGTTGGTTAATGACAAATTTCAAGAATGGGTGGATCAGGATATGATACTCTATAGGGGCCAACATGATTTTGTTAAAGGTTGATCCTGCCTTAGCAATTTAGTAACTTTTTATAATAGAATGACATCTGAGTTGATCAAAGGAAATGGCTAAACAGCTAAACAGTGGTACTTCTGGATTTTGCTAAGGCTTTCGACAGGATACCCCATGGAATACTGTTGCTCAAATTGGAGCAGATGAGGATGGATACTAAACTGGTGATATGGATAGGAGAATGGCTCAGGGAGAGATACAGAAGGTGGTGTATGGAGGAGCAGAGTCCAGGATGAGGCAGGTGACCAGTGGTGTGCCTCAGGGCTTTGTGCTTGGGCCATTGTTGTTTAATTTGTACATAAATGATATAGGAAATGGCTTAAAGGGAGATATTCAGTTGTTTGCTGATGATGCAAAGTTGGGTAGCGCAATAAAAAAAAATCAAGCTGATGTTGAAAGTTTGCAGGATGATTTAAATAAGCTGGAAAAATGGGCAAAAGGTAATGGATGTCAGTTCAATGTGGAAAAGTGTAAAGTTATGCATTTTGGAATTAAAAGATTACCAGCAGTGTGCTACATTGATGGAATGGTACTCCAAGAGATTGATGAGGCTAGGGATTTAGGAGTGTTGGTGGATAGGGAGATGAAGTTCAGGGAACACATTGCTAAGGTGTCCAAGATTGCATATAAGATTACTTGGTTATTGAGTAATGCACTAACATCCAGAGATAAAGAGGTTATTATTCCCCTTTATAAAGTGTTGATACTTCCACATTTGGATTACTGTGCTCAGGTCTGGTCACCTGGATTCCTTGGAGATGAGTAGGTTGTGGAGAGGGTTCAGAGGAGAGTGACTAAGTTGGTGAGTGATGTTAAAAATGCTTCCTACATTGATAGATTGAGAGCTTGTGGATTGCAGAGGTTGGTTGATAGGCGGAGAAGAGGGGATATGATAGAAACATTTAAATTACTAAAAGGTTATTATAAGATCGATGCAGGGGAAATGTTTCAGCTGTGTGAAAGTGATGGAATAACAAGAGGTCATCCCTGGAAATTAAGGAAAAGTGTGGTTAATAAGGGTGTGGAGGGTGGTGAATGAGTGGTATGAATTGCCTGACTCAGTTGTGAGTTCTTTGTCTGTAAATGAATTGAAGAAAAGATATGATAGATATTGTTTTGATAGTCTGGGTCTCCCGCGATGTCTACTGACTCCATGGAGATATCCGTAATAATAATAATAATATGATATTCAGTGAATATCATATCATATTGAGAAGGATTTTAAATAAAGAATTAAAGTTGAGCACCTTTTATATATGAAATGTGGGTTGGCTGAGTGGTTAGCATATCCACTCTCCAGCCAAAAGGCTGCCGGTTCGAATCCTGCCATGGGCATGGATGTTTGTGATTGTCTGTGAAAATACTAGTGGGGATATATACTGATGTAGATGAAGAAGGTAGTTGGTTAGTGGAGATGGAGAGTTGTGGAGTTGATGCCCTCCCTCGATGAGTCTTTTGACTCCCTGGAGGTGTTACATAATAATAATAATTATTTTTTAAAAAATGAAAGTGTTAAAAAAAAGAAAAAAAGAACCAAACTTTGAAGTCTCAGCAAATTCTGAGGAAAACATGATTGATTTAGTTATGGAAGCTTGTCATGAAGTTGTGTGCAAGCATAGGAGGAAAATTAAGAACTCCATGGCGAATGCAAGAAATTAAAGGAGCACTTCTGGAAAGAAGAAAACACATTGAAAGTTCCCAGCAAGTAAATTGCAGATTCCCAAGAGAATACAGAGAAAGATGTAAGAGATTTATGCTAAACAAAAAAGTAGCTGAACAAAAGTCATGAGAAGACTTTAGTAATATAGAAGATAAATATCAGGAAGCTGGCAAAATATTATGAAGGCTACTCAAAACGTTTAGAAATGGAGGAAAGAGTAATCAAATTAGGAATCAAATGATAAATGTTAAACGAAAACTGACTCTTGATATGTGGAGTAATTAATTTGAAAGACTGAGAAGAAGAGGCATCCTTTTTTTTTATGCTCAAGATACTACTTTTCACTCAACCAATTATAAGCTCTGTACAAATCCTAAAATTGTACATTTGGCACAGGAACCAAAAGCTATATAAAAATTCTTGTTGCTATTCTGAGCGCTCATATCAGCCAGTTTCTTAGTTTGTCTCTAATCTCTGTCTTTTTCATAAGTACTTCCACGAATGTTGCTTCACTGAATTGGCATCCATTTCCATTGGCACACATGGCACCAAGGTGCCATAGATCCTCTCATGTTTGGATTGATATATATATAAATAGAAACAAATTCACTTTATTGATTTATCTGAAATATTGTTTTTTATAAGAAAGATTAAAGAATGATGAACTTTTTAATCTCTGAGATTACAGTCATGAGAAACTGATAATATATTAACTTATTTAAAATTTCTATAATATTATATTAAGATACATGAAATTTTTCTAAATTCGTCTTTCAGTGCCTGTTCGCTGGAACAGATCATCTGAGCTCTGTTTTTTAGCGTGTTGATGACACCTAGTTTTTGTGTTGGGTGGTGGTAGGAGTTTATGTGTATATATTGTCCGGTATGTGTCAGTTTTCGGTAAATAGTGAAGGTAAGATTGCCTGAGGGAAGACGTGTGACAAGTGTATCTAGAAATGGAAGTGTGTTGTGTTTTTCAATTTCAGTTGTGAACTATATTATGCATTTGTGTTGTTTGTTTAGGTGGCTAAGGAATGTGTCTAATGTCTAGCGGCCATGGGACCAGATTGTGAAAACATCGTCAATGTATCTAAGCCAGACTTTGGGTTTTAGAGGGGAGGAATCTAGGGCAAGTTGCTCAAAATGTTCCATGTAAAAGTTAGCAATGGGGGGGGGGATAATGGTGAGCCCATGGCTGTGCCTTCTTTTTGTAAGTAGAAGGCGTTTTGTCATAGAAAATAACCGACCGTAAAACATGCGCAAAAAGCACCGTGATATCTGGAGGGAATTTGTTCTGTAGGAGAAGGATTGTGTCATTGATTGGCAACTATAAACAGAACTGTAGAAAATCCAGTATTGTAAATCAAAAATAAGAATTGTAATACTAAAAATAGGACACCAATTGTTTCTGAAAGAAAACCATCTAAAAGAAGGTTTATTCCTGTCATTGTAAAACAGAATTTAGCTTGATGTAAAAATTTATTTTTTATTTTATTTTATTTTTTAATTTATTTATTTATTTTTTTTTTTTTTTCACCAAAGGTCACGCCAGTAGAATAACATGTGATCAAATCATTGTTTCTCTAGCTTACAGTTAATGATGTAACTCAGCTTGTCCTGTATATTTATGTATGCTCCAGATGATGATGATCTTGATGTGAAGATTGAAACGTCGGGATAATAAAAAAAAGTTTTTTAACATGTAAATTCCATAAAATTTTTAAAATGAATGCTGATCACCATGTAACCCTAAAAGAAAGGATTACGATAATGCATGGAGATTCGACCCCCACAAGCGATGTAATCAGTATGGTAAGCTGAAGATCCAAGTCTCAAATTTGATCAATCGACTGGCGTTTTTAAAACGGTGTAGGGACAGCAATATCACTCCTAATTGCATCAGGCTAAAGAGAAAATTCACTTCAACAAAGGCGCAAAGAATATACCGCCACATGGAGAAAGCACTACTGAGAGAGCAGATCCAAGCTACCAGAAAGAACCTAGCCGCTACACAAAACCAGCTACTAAAAGAAAAAACGGAGCTCTCTAGCTACTTAAACGCAGATATCTGGATAATCCTAGAAAGGATTATGGACAACACAGCAAACCACATCCAACAAATGAAGAAAGAAAACCTAATTTCCAAATTTCAAAGACTAAAAGAACGACAAAACCAGCCGCCATATTCAAAGTTTGCCACAGTCAACAACAACAACAACCAACCAGAAGCAAGAAACAATGGGAGCCAATCACCCCCAGGTATCAATAACATAGTCAACCTATCTAACCACGCTCTAAACAAAGACGAAATCTCTATACCTATCAAAGGTTTAAATTTTGCTATAGCACCGAAAACGATAGACAAACTTGAAGTTATTTGTAATATGGAAAGAAGCCTAATATTCATACCTAATAACATAGCAGACAAAATATGTATAGAAACTGCAAACATTTTAAACCATAACAAAACAATAACAAGCAACATAACTAAACATGAATTAACAGCGATAAAATCACTTAAAACAAATTTGAACATAGCAATAACCAGAGCCGATAAAGGAAATGCCACTGTCATTTTAAACCGTACCACTTATATAGAAAAAATGAATCTGCTGGTCTCTGACAATAACACATACAAATTAGTTAACTACAACCCAACTAACAGAACAAAAAACAAAACAGAGAAACTACTTAAGTCAATTACCACATGGCCCGAAGATACAGACAAAAAACTGTTTTCTCACTACGCGCTCTCCCCAAGGAGGGGGAATGACCTACCAACACCCAAGGAGTTGGTAGGTCATTCCCCCTCCTATATCAAAAACACACAACACTTCATAAACATCATCAAAGACATTACATTAGAAAAAGATGATTTATTAGTCAGTTTTGATGTCTCTGCCCTCTTTACGAATGTCCCAATCAATGACACAATCCCTTCTCCTACAGAACAAATTCCCTCCAGATATCATGGTGCTTTTTGCGCATGTATTACGGTCGGGTTATTTTGTTTGGCAAAACGCCTTCTACTTACAAAAAGAAGGCACAGCCATGGGCTCACCATTATTCTCCCCCTATTGCTAACTTTTACATGGAACATTTTGAGCAACTTGCCCTAGATTCCTCCACTCTAAAACCCAAAGTCTGGCTTAGATACGTTGACAATGTTTTTGCGATCTGGTCCCATGGCCACCGGACATTAGACACATTCCTTAGCCACCTAAACAAACAAAACAAACACATACAGTTCACAATTGAAATTGAAAAACACAACACACTTCCATTTCTAGATACACTTGTCACACGTCTTCCCTCGGGCAATCTTTTCTTCACTATTTACCGAAAACCGACACATACCGGACAATATATACACATAAACTCCTACCACCACCCAACACAAAAACTAGGTGTCATCAACACGCTAAAAAACAGAGCTCAGACGATCTGTTCCAGCGAACAGGCACTGAAAGACGAATTTAAAATTATCAGTAATAACTTACAAAAAAACGGATACAGCCAAAACACTATTAACAAAATTCTCTACAAAACCACAATAAAAAACAAAGACAAACCAGACTACAGTAAAACTATAACCGTTCTCTACATTAAAGGAATATCAGACAAAATAAACAGAGTACTACAAAAGTACAACCTCAAAGCCACCTTTAAACCTCCTGCAAAATTAAAAAGCTTACTCAACTCATCCAAAGACCCACTCCCTCCACTAGCTCACCCTGGAGTATACCGGATTTATTGTACTTTCAACATACCAGATATAGGAGAAACAGGACGCACTATTCCTATTAGACAAAAAGAACATAAACGACACATTAAATATAATAATTATGGTGAAGCTGGCCTTTCTGATCATGCCCTGAATACCTTACACAGAATTGACTGGAAAACCACCAGCTGTCTACATCACACTAGAACATGGTATGAATGGAAATTCAAGGAAGCCTGTGAGATTATTATCAACCACCCCAATCTGAACAACAATGATGGTCAGAAAATCCCAAACATATGGAAGGTATATATTCGACCTTCCTCACCAAGAGCAACTTTAAACAGGACTGTAGAAAATCCAGTATTGTAAATCAAAAATAAGAATTGTAATACTAAAAATAGGACACCAATTGTTTCTGAAAGAAAACCATCTAAAAGAAGGTTTATTCCTGTCGTTGTAAAACAAAATTTAGCTTGATGTAAAAATTTATTTTTTATTTTATTTTATTTTTTAATTTTTTAATTTATTATTATTATTTTTTTTCACCAGAGGTCACGCCAGTAGAATAACATGTGATCAAATCATTGTTTCTCTAGCTTACAATTAATGATGTAACTCAGCTTGTCCCGTATATTTAAGTACGCTCCAGATGATGATCTTGAAGTGAAGATCGAAATGTCGGGATAATAAAAAAAAAGTTTTTAACACGGTTATAAATTCCATAAAAATTTTTAAAATGAATCATTATTTTGGAGTAAACAACAAATTACACAATAACCACAACAATTAACTTTAATGAAAGTACAGATATTTTGTACTGAAAATAACAGGACATCATCAGTGTGTAGAAACAAGCAAATCAAAGAACAGGAATACAAGGTACATACTACATTCAGTTTACCAATTAAAAATGGTGCTGTAAGCTAGAAATTAACATACTAATAAATAATATTAAAACTATTTTTGATGGTTACATAAAACTTTTGGGAGAGATAAAGAGAGAGAGAGAGAGAGAGAGAGAGACAATCATTCCAATTCATTGGAACAAATTACATTGGCCTAACCTAAATCATAAAAATCATAAAATCTTTATGTAAACATAAACATTTTATGTTTACATAAAATGATGTTTTCATTTTATGTAAACATCAAAAATAGTTTTAATATTATTAATATATTAATTTCTAGTTCTTGGTAACTGTTTTTAATTGGTAAACTGATTGTTGTATGTACCTTACTGTATATTCCTGTTCTTTGATTTGCTTGTTTCTACACACTGATGATGTACTGTTATTCATCATCATCATCATCATCCAATTCACATGTACCATCAAGGGGTGTACAGGATATGATAGTACTACATGAAAAATTTACATCATTACTAACTTCCTATCTACAATTTTCCTCCAAATAAGACTGTTACTTGTCAAGACTCCAACATTATCAGATCTTATATTTCTATCGTCTAAGGCACTTTGTACCATATCAATCCACCTATATCTTGGTCTTCCTCTGGGTCGTTTTCTGCCAACCTGGCAGATAACACTTGTTTTGTTAATCTTTCCTCGCCCATTCTGTTTCAGTTACCATACCACCTGAGATTAGCTCTGCTAACGCATTCCTGGATGCTGACAATGTCAAGTTCTTTCCTAATATCTTCGTTTTTAATATGATATTGCCATTGATGCCATCTGTTCATGCCTCTAATCTTTCTCAGGACCCTCATATCTGTGGTCTCTAGTCTTTGGTCAAGTGTTTTACTTCTGACCCGGCTCTCAGATCCATAGGTTAAAACTAGTTTGAACACTGTCTAATTTAGTGTTCCGATTAATTTCTCTCTTATTCCATATGAATTTATTCAATTGACTTCCTACCATACCAGCTTTGTTGATTCTGTTGTCTATTTCCATATTTAATTTACCATCTTCAGTAAAAATTGAGCCTAAGTAGCTGAAATGTTTTACTTGTTCCACAGGTTCCCCGTTCACAACAATTGTTTACATTTTCAACAATTCTACCTATTTTCATTGTCTTTGTCTTTTTAATGATCTTCATACCATATCTATTACACAGTTATTCAATTTAGTCAGGGAATCTTGCAAACTTGTAGCAGATTTATTTAGAAATCTAACATCGTCAACACATAAAGCAAAGAGCTGACATTAACATCTCCAATTCTGATAACATGTTTAATACCACTTTCCTTTATAATGTGATCCATATAGATAACGAATAACAGAGGGGATAATGTACATCCTTGTCTGACACCAGATTTAACATTAAACCACCTTCCTGTACTTCCTTCAATTCTAACTGCTGACTTACAACTCAAATAAAGACTAAGTATTGCTTGATATAATGCCCCATTGACACCATATAACTGTAGCATATTCAATAGCTTCTCTCTTGGCACCTTGTCATATGCCTTTTCCAAATCGACAAAACTTAAATACAGATCTTTGTTATATTCCCATGATTTCTCCACTATTTGTCGTAAAGTGAAGATCTGATCCTGACATCCTCTATTTGACCTGAATCCAGCTTGTTCTTCACCAAGCTTTTCTTCCAGAATTTTTCTCAACCGTTTCTCAAGTATACATGCATATATCTTACCAGGAATACTCAATAGGGATATACCTCTGTAATTCTCACATTCAGTTTTATTTCCCTTTTTATATATAGGTACTATGAGAGCTCTATTCTAATCATTGGGAATTCGTCCCTCTGTCCAGGCATTCTGAACTATGCAGTGCAGCCACTGTCAGACTTTTATACCACCATACTTCAGCATTTCTGGTCGAATATCATCTACTCCTGCTGCCTTTCCACATTTCAAGCCTTTGATGGCTTTTTCTACTTCAAGAATGGATATGTATTCCTGACTGCATGCCTGGTCAGTGTTTTTTATCACTGTGCTGTCATCACTGCTTGTTTCATTTAGCAATTTTTCGAAGTAATTACTCTATACTTCAAGGATATCTTTTTCTTCCGTTTTCATGTCACCATTATCAACTCTAATTCCTTTTACAACACTCTTTCCTCCATTTCTAAGCTTCTTCAACAACCTCCAGAATATCTTACCACCTTCTTGATATTTATTTTCTATGTTCTTGTCAAAGTCCTCCAATGACGTTTGTTTAGCTACTTTACACAGTGTTTCGCTTTCTTAATTTGTCGCTGTATTCTCTAAGAGCAAAAGCTGACTTATTTGACAGGAACTTTTGATATGCTTTCTTCTTTTCCTTCACTGCCTCTTTAACTTCCTGTGTCCACCATGGAGTTCTGATTTTTCTATCCTTGCAGACTACCTCATTACATGCCTCTCTGGCTGAATCAATCAGAGTTTTCTTCAAGACTTGCCACTGAATCTCCAAGGTTTGGTTCCTTTTCTCAAACTCTTTCATTTTTTATTCAATAAATTTTGTGTATTTTAGTCTTCAATTCACATCTGAGAGCTGCTCAACTTTTATTCACTTTAAAACTTTCTTACATGTTATTCTTTTCATATGAAATTCAGTTTTATCCTGCTCAAGACTAAATAGTAATCACGTCCAATTTCAAATCCTCTGTACACTCTGGTGTCCTGCACCAGGGAGAAAACATCACTATCAACAATAACACAATAACATAGTCAATGAGACTTCTCTTTTTCCTTGCTTCTTCTTTTCATGTGAATTTGTGCATATTTTTATGTTGGAACATGGGGGTTAGTAATAACCAGTCCATGTCCTGAGCAGAAATCCAACAGGTATTTGCCATTATTATTAGCTTTGCTGTTTTCTCCAAATTTTCTCAAAATATTTTTGTATGTCTGACAATCATTTCCTACTCTGCTATTTAGATCCCCAACAAGGACCAACTTTTCCTTTTTCATTGTGTCAGTTGCTTTTTCTAAAGCTTCAAGAAATTCCTCCACTTATACCTTCTGTATAAGTGGATACCTCCACTTATACAGAAGGGACCATTTGTTCCTATGGTCCCTTCTGTGGGACCATAGGAGTAAATAAGTCTCATTGTCCAGTTCCCCATTCTCATATTTGTCCACATCACTCTACTTGAAATTGCCTGCTATTCAAGAAGATTTGCCTCGTATTTAGTGTTGAGTACTATGGATACTCATTCTTTTCCTTGATTGTCATTTCCTGAATATAACATTTTGTATTTATTGCTCAGAAAGATCTCACCAGTTTTTGTCTTTTTTGTTTCAGTCACCCATATTATGTTGATCTGGTACTTATTTAATTCCTCAGCTAGCTCCATATCTTTGCCATTCAGGCTTCTTATGTTGATAGTACTGATCTTCAATTCTAGTGATATTGAGTTGGAGTGTGTTTTAGGATTTGTTCCAGTAGCTGACTTTTTGCTGTTCGCCCTGGTTCCCTGGTGAAAACAACCAAATGGGGAAATGGTTGTTTTCAAATTGTTTAACCGGGCCCCATTTTCAAATGTAAATGGGGTCCGGTTAAACAAGGCCCCATTTTCAAATGGAAATGGGGCCTTGTTTAACCGGGCGACGTCCCAGTCGGCATGAAATTTTATCATGTTGTATGATCATTTAATATTGTGGTTTAAGCCAATAAGAATACAATTTGGTTAGCTAAATCCCAAATTGCCAGCCCATCCTTGTTCGTTCAGTATCCAGGTAGATACCCAACAGGGTGCACTACTAGAAGGTGAGGATTGGACATTAGGTCAGAAGCCCTGGTCGGTTCTTTGCATTCCTTTAAAGGCTATGTGAAGGTCTCCTCTCAGTTATACAGCTTTGACCCTTAAGCACCCCTGTACTGTTATTTTCAATACAAAATATCTGTACTTTCATTAAGTTAATTACTTTGCTTATCATGTAATTTGTTGTTTATAGTTATGCCACAGTCACCTTTAATGATTAGACTTATTATGGAGTATTATTTTTGATTATTTCATCTAACGTGTTATGTTATGCTCATTAATTTAGCACATCCAAATTTGATGGTTGGTTGGCCAAGTTCATAGTTCTTCTGCTCTATTCAGTAAGTTGTGTGTTCAAATCCCTCTAAACATGAATTTTTGTAAATTTCTTTAGTAGGTGGCTAATGAATTTCATTACCTAGTGTGTGTGTAACAACCAGCATCGCATTCAAAGCTTGATGTTGTTTAATAAAGTTCTGTTTGGTCTCTGGAACAGTGTAACTATTATCCAACCCTTAACTCCTCCCCCCATGGTATTAATGCATGGTAGGTTCCAACCTTCTGTGGATGAGATTCCCATAAAAAAATAAAATTATTATTATTATTATTATTTGACACCTCCAGGGAGTCCTAAGACTCATCGAGGAAGGGCACCTACTCTTCAACTCTCCGTCTCCACCACTCAACCTCATCCACAAACTGCCTCATCTACACCAATGCCATCTATTGTTCACCATTATCACTATTATTTTCACAGACAATCACAAACATCCATGCCCACGGTGGGATTTGAACCCGCAGCCTTCTGGCTGGAGAGCGGATAAGCTAACCACTCGGCCAGCCAGGCCTGCAACATAAACATTTTATGCTTACATAAAATTATGTTTTCATTTTATGTAAACATGAAAAATAGTTTTAATATTATTTATTAATATATTAATTTCTAGCTCTCGGTAACTGTTTTTAATTGGTAAACTGATTGTTATAATCAGTTTACCAATTAAAAACAGTTACCGAGAGCTTATATTCCTTATATTCCTGTTCTTTGATTTGCTTGTTTCTACACACTGATGATGTACTGTTATTTTCGAAACTGGGCTTTCTATAATTAACCTAATTAATGCTATGATAAGGCAGCTAGTCCAATCTGCATTGTTTGTATATCTATTTATGAGCTCTTTGACTAGGTTTTATGTTTTTGTGAGAGGAAAGCTCAGAGTTTCCATCAAATAGAAATCCTTCCATCTCAATAGAAGAAACCTAACTCACCCCCAGCTCATTAGTGAAAAGCACTTTTAAAGGATCACCCCTTAAACATAGTTTTGCTCCTGGTTTTTTCAACCAAAGGGCATCATCACTGCTTTATGAAGTGTGAAAGCTTTTATTAAACATATTAGGTAATTTTTTTCAGTTTCTGTTTTCTCCATTATTACTATTTCTATATCATTTTTTTTTTAGAGTGCCATCTATCCTGTGCTACATGTTGGGGTCCAAGATCAGATCAATGTTTTTCTTGTATTTTGGATGGACAGTTACTACAGAATGGAGCTTGTGTGGATTCATGTGATGATGGTTTCTTTATTTTTGAAGGAAAATGTAAAGGTAAAAATTGTAAGAAATTTTAATCATAATTAAAATTTGAGATTAATGAATCATTTTAATATCATGCTGTAATGCTGTATTTTAAGATTATTTCCAAATATTTTCAGTTATTAATGTAAAATTTAATGCATGTGTAGTTTTGAAGATACAAAATTATCTCTGCTTATACTTTCTACCTTGAATATTCTATAGTAAACATAATGTGAACTTATTGCTTGTTAATCTTATTTTGTGTAACATTCATGTGCCTAACAATGAAATATTTGAAAAATCAGATTAACTAACAAATTTACACAATATTTCAGACTCATTGTATAGAAATGTGGTTTGTTACTGAGTTATATACTATGTTTTAAACTCCATCTCTTATGCTGTGCTATATTCATGTGCAACTTAGTGTATGTCTAAATTTGTCTACTAATGGATGGATTTGGATATTAGATTATTATTATTATTATTATTATTATTATTATTATTATTATTCAGGTCTCCATGGAGTTAAGACTCATCGTGGGAGGTCCTTCCTAAGAACATAAAATCTGTCAAGATTCATCGAGGGGAGGTCCTCCTTAAGAAACACAAAGTCTATCATACCACTCCTTAAACTCATTGACCGTTCTCGCTCTCACCACTCCATCAGGCAATGCATTCTACGGTTCAACCACCCTCCATGCAAAGAAACCACTCCTCACCCTCTTGCTCACAGTTCCCTTTCATAACTTCCAGGGATGGCCTCTTGTCATCACTCCTTCCCGCTGTTCAACCAAGCGAAAGAACTCCCCAGTGTCAACCCTGTAACCACCTCTCAACAGTTTAAAAGTCTCAATCATATCACCTCTCCTTCTTCTATCCACCAAACTCTACAGTCCACATTCCCTCAGCCGATCCTCATAACTATCCTTGTACAGTCCTGAAACCATCTTTGTTATCTGCCTTTGTATTCTTTCCACAGTTAATTTATCCCCTTGAAATCCTGGGGACCAAATCTGAGTACAATAGTCTAAGTGTGGTTTGATCAGAGACTTATACAACGGAATAATAACCCTTTTATCTCTGCAGGTCAGTGTTCTTCTCATAATTGCAGCAATCCTCTGTGTTACCTTCACCACCTTTGCAATATGTCCCCTAAATTTCAGGTTTCTATCAATCATCAACCCCAGATCTCTTGTCTCCCCAACTTCCTCCAGTATTACTCCTCTTATAGAGTATGCAGCATCCCATCGATGTTTCCCAAACATCAAGACCTTACATTTTGCTGCATTAAACAGGCATCCCCCATTCATTTGCCCATCTATCTAGCTTATTCAAATCCTCTTGCAGGGCTACCACATCTGCGCTATTACTAATAATCCTTCCCAGCTTTGCATCATCTGCAAACAACTGAATATCCCCTTGCAATCCACTGGCAATGTCATTGATATAAAGGTTAAACAATATAGGTCCTAGTACTGAGCCCTGTGTGACCCCACTTGTAACCCTCTGCCTCCTTGAAACTGCTCCACCATACACAACTCTCTGATACCTATCAGACAGCCAATCCTGAATCCAGTTGACCAATCTGACATCCAGATCCATGTGCTGCAACTTAAATATCAGCTTATCATGTGGCACCCTGTCAAATGCCTTTGCTAAGTCTAAGAAAATTGCAGTATATGCCCTTCCCTCATTTAATGTTCTTGTAACTTTATTTTAAAAGGCTAGGATATTGCTAAAACAAGAGCACCCTTTCACAAATCCATGTTGACTCTCACAGATAACATTACCCTCATCTGCCCAATGCTGAATATGGTCCCTCACTACTTTCTCCAAGATCTTAACAACTACTGATGACACACAGACTGGCCTATAAATAGACATTTCCAGTCTGCTACCGCCATTATGCAATGGCACTATCTTACCTTCCTTCCATTCCATGGGTACCTTTCCAGCAGGCAGACTTTCATTGAAAAGCCAGGTTAAAGGCACTGTCAGTTCCCTAGCACATTCTCTCAAAACTCGTGGTGAAATACCGTCCAGTCCCAAAGCTTTACTGACATCCAGAGTACTCAGTATCTATAACACACTCTCCTCCTGTACCTCTAAATCTCGAACCAGCCCTATCCCTCTAGCATTAAAACTGACTCCTCTAGGATGAAATACTCCAATAAAGTGTTCATTGAACAATTCCACTATGTCCTCTGCATCAGTCACTCTATTCCCATTTTATCCCACAATATCATTCTTCCACAGTCATTTCTCCTCCTACTGGCCACATAGCTAAAAAATTCCCTAGGATTTTCTTTGGATCTTAGGGCCAATCTCCTCTCATATTCCAGTTTCACTTTCCTTACCACACTAGTTACTCTTCTGGCCTGTGTCTTATATTCTTCATGCATCTTCTCTTCACCTGTCTCCTTATATCTCTTCCATAGCCTCTTTTTCGCATGCAATTCCTGTTTAATATTGTTTGTCATCCACTTTATTCCAAATTGTGTCCTCTTCTTCACTCGTGGTATACAATTTACCATTGCTGCTAACAAATATTCTTTCACAATTTCCCACGCACTAATTGTTGGATTATTTAGATTAGTACACTGGCTATTTGATAGGTATCAGCAAGTTGGGTATGGGGGAGCAATATCCAGGAAGAGGCACACCACTAGTGGTGTGCCTCTGAATCTGTTTTAGGGCCATTGTTGTTTAACTTGTATTTTAATGATATTGGTGAAGATTTGGATGGGGTTGGATTCAGTTGTTTGTAGATGATGCGAAGTTGGGATGAACTATGAAGAGTACAGAAGATGTTGGGGTCTCACAAGAAGACTTTAATAAATTGAGTGAATGGGCACGGAAATGGGGGATGCAAGTTCTGTGTTGCAAAATTTGCAACATTGTTTCCAGCAAAGGTTGGTCAATTGGTAGAGCCTCTGCTACTAATGGCTCATGCAAGTTAAGCAAGTTTGAGTGGGGTTAGTAGTTGGAAGGGAATCAATCATTCAATACTGTTGGCATCCTCTTCCTCGATGAGTCTTTGACTCCTTGGAGGTGTCACATAATAATAATAATAATAATAATAATAATAAAAATGTAAGGTTTTGAAATTTGGGAAACAAAGATAGTATGTAGAATTTATGCTTGGTGGGGATATATTGTTGGAGGTGGAGGAAATAAAGGATCTTGGAGTAATAGTGAATAAGGATCTGAAATTTAGGGGATGCATTGCCAAAACTGCGAGGACAACACAAAGAATTCTGGGAATGATTCGAAGGACATTGACTTGTAGAAGTATGGAGATTCTTGTTGTATAAGGCTTTGATTAGGCCACACGTGGACTACTGTGCACAGATTTGATCACCTGGTTTTCAAAAGTACTAAGATATGTTGGAAAAGTTCTGGAGCTGACTGACTAAGGTAGTTTCTGCTCTCTGGAATGAGAAATATGAGGAAAGGTTGAATATGTAATTTAAATAAAGTCTAGTGAATAGGAAGAAAGTGGGATGATATAATATGATAGAGACCTATAAGTTAGTAAAGAGTTGTTATAGGATCAATGTTGGAAAAGTTTTACAGAAAACAGTGGGATATCAGGGGAAGAACCAAAAGTCATCCCTGGAAGCTGTATAAGGAGGGTGTGAGTAGGGGAGAGTCCGCGCGGTTAGCCTAGTGGCATTGTGCTTCGTAACCATATGCCTGGGGAAAGGAGTGTCCTATGTTCGATTCCCGTCAGCGATGTGAGGAACTTAAGGATCTTCCTCAGCCATAGCCAAGTTAGCCGGTCTTGGGGATGGACAGCAGGGTTTATTCCTGCCAGTTTATCTGGTGTTTTTCATCCCGCAAGCAGGCAAACTGGTCATGTGAGCACATACGGATTACAGTCAGGAATACTGACCCAGCCATAGGTCTGATTCGTCAGCCTATGCCGGTTTCGGAGCCCGGATAAAATTTGGGGGGACTAGATGGTACTGTGAACTCCCGTAAAAAGGGTGAACACAGTATCATCACACAAAATTTATTTATTTAGTAGGGGAGTGAGAAGCAGGTTTTTTTTTACATGCAGAGTTATGAATGATTAAAATTTCTTGCCTGAGAGTGTGGTGTCTACAGAGAATTTGAGTGTGTTTAAGGCGCAGTATGATGAGCTGTGTGTATGACAAAATGACTTCCTAGATGAGTCTTTGACGGCATGGGGTTTTTGGATAATTATTATTATTTATTATTATTATTATTACGGGCAACTCCAGAGAGTCATTAAACTCATCGAGGGAGGCCCCAAATCATATTCATCACAACTATGCGACATTCACACAGTATCTATCATATCTCGCCTTAAACTCATTCACTGTCACAGCATCCACCACAGACTCTGGGAGCGAATTCACTCATTCACCACTCTAAAAGTAAAGAACCCAACTCTAACACCTTTACTAACCACACTTTAGCCCAGTTTCCATGGATGTCCCCTAGTCCTCCCACAACCAGCCCTGTTCTCAAAAATATCTTCTGAATTAATTTTATAGAAACCCTTCAGTAATTTGAATGTCTCAATCATATCTCCCCTCCTCTGCCTATCAACCAATTTTTGCAACCCACAAATCCTCAACCTGTTCTCATAATGTTCATTCCACAGACCTGCTATCATCTTGGTCACTCGCCTCTGGATCCTCTCCACCTCCTCTCCATCAAGAAGAAACCTAGGTGACCAAATCTGGGCACAGTAGTCGAGATGGGGTCTTATCAAGGCTCGATACAGAGGAACAATAACGTGCTTGTCTCTGCTTGTCAACGTATTCTTCAGCAACCAAGTGATTTGATGAGCTGATTTGGCCACTTTTGCAATGTGCCCCCTAAACTTCAACTCCTTATCCACCAACACTCCTAAATCTCGTGCCTCATCAATTTCCTGGAGTACAGTTCCACCAATGTAGTAAACTGCTGCTAATCTTTTCACCCCAAAATGTATAACCTTACATTTTGCCACATTAAATTGACATCCATTCTCCTTAGCCCAGACCTCCAATCTATCCAAATCATCTTGCAAAATTTTAACGTCATCTGCATTCACTATTGCCCTACCCAACTTTGCATCATCTGCAAACAAATGAACTGTTCCTCTCAGATCCTTTCCTATATCATTTATGAACAAATTAAACAGCAGTGGTCCAAGAACAGATCCTTGTGGCACACCACTAGTCACAGGCCGTCTTGTGTACTCTACTCCTGAATAAACTACTCTCTGATATCTCTCCGTCAACCACCCTCCTATCCATCTCACCAACCCTATATCCATCCCCATATGCTGCAATTTACTGATTAGAATTCCATGTGGTATCCTGTCAAAGGCCTTAGCAAGGTCCAGTAGAATCACTGGAAACCCATTACCCTTATCCAGTTCAGCCGTCACTGTGTTATAATACGTGAGCAATTTACTGAGGCATGACCTACCTTCACAAAACCATGCTGTCCCCGATACAGTATCCTATTTTCTTCTATCCAATCTTGTATTTTCCTCTTGACTATTTTCTCCAAGACTTTGATAATGATTCCTGTTATGCTGATTGGCCGGTAATTTTCAGCAGCAGCCTTAGAACCACCTTTATGCAGCGGGACTATTTTCCCCTCTTTCCACCCCCTTGGGACTGACCTAGACCCAAGGTTCAAATTAAACAAAATTGTCAAGGGCACTGAGCTGGTATACCATCCAATCCCACAGATGTATTGACATTGAGGTTCTGTAATAGACTGGTTACCTCTACTTCATTCATCACAATTCCAGTATAAGCTGTTGGTTCTTCCATTCCTGCAATGTCACCACCTGGATGATATACTCTTGCAAAGTAATATAATAATAATAATAATGCCTATTATTATTGTTACTATTATTGAACATAATAAAGATGCCTCATGGATTAAGGAAATAGAATCAGAAATGAAAACAACAAATGCAAAATGTCATTATCACTAAAGAAATGGTCAGTGTACAAGCTAGAAAATTAAAAAACTGGAGTGCACCTGACAAAGATGATCTACATGGATTTTGGTTAAAGCATCTAACCAGTCTACATGATCGAATGGCAGAACAATTTAATTATTTGTTGCAGTCAGGCTCGGTGGAAGACTGGGTGATATCTGGGTGCACGTTTCTCTTCATAAAAGATAAGGATAAAGGTGCAGTCCCAAGTAACTATTGTCCAATAACATGCTTACCAACTATTCTTAAGCTGTTCACTACAACCATAGCAAATTCCATATACCACTACTTATCAGATAATGAGATTTATCTGATTGAACAAAAAGGCAATTTTCAAAAATCTAGAGGAACAAACGACCAAATCCTTATTGATAATATGTATGGTTACATAACTTTGGAAAACATGATTGTATGAAATATCACCTAGTTGTTTTATAATTCTTCATTGGGAAAAATTAAATACACACCATTATTTTTAAATGAGTTTAATTGTTAAATTTATCAAATGTTCATTTCATTTTCTGTAACTGTATTTGTTTCATTTTCAGTTTGTAATGCTACCTGTGCATCATGCAAAACTACAGGTTTATGCAACTCTTGTATTGATGGTATTTTTCTTCAAGATGGCTTCTGTGTTTCTTCTTGTGACCCTGGTTATTATCCTGCATCAAATAATTTTTGCTTGCGTAAGTCTACATAGCCTTTTTTATCACTTGGTAATGTATTGCATTTATAAGTGAGTACAAGGTAAACATAACCAGATGTGTGCATATTAATTTTTTCTTGTACTGTGAAGTTATATTTGTTAGCATGTATAGGAATTTGGAAACTGAAGAACTTATCAAACTTATCAGCTCTGAGGCACTATCTGATATTTTATTTTGAAATTCACATTTTTTATTTTATTTTTTATAGGCAGAAATTTACTGGATTTAGTTTAAATATTCTTTCTAAGTACTATTAGAATTGGATTGTATCCAATTCTTCTAATTCCTTCTAAGTATTTGGATAATTTACATGTAAATATGCAGGAATTAGTGGAATATGTGTTTGATTTAACTGGAAGGTTAGTTTCATTGTTAAATTCTGTAAGGTAGGAAGGTAGTGAATATTAGAATTTTATTTTATTTTTATTTTTTTTCTCTAGAACACTGGGATACTACTTTGTTCAGTAGCATTTCTACAGATATTGTTGAGTGGCACTGTAATTTTATTTTATTTTTTATAAGAAAAAGTATATTGAAAAGGTTCTTATATAAGCAGTCATGCAATCAGTCATCCCAACAGTATGGCATCCTCAAAACTTACACACAGAGCCACGATCATTTGTTCTAATGGCACAGCTCTTGCCATAAGATGGAGACTTTTATCCCAGTAGCAGTCATCATGGAATAGAGAGAGACTAATAATAAGTTATCAAATCAAGCCAAAAATTAAATTCTGGTAATCTAATCTATACAGGGACTGTAAAGAGGAAATTGTTCTTTCTCAGCTCTGTATAAGTCATAGTAATCTTACACACTCCTTCCTGTTGATGATGACATGCCTATGCGTGCATTTTGTGACACCAGACTGCTCATCATTCATATTTTAATTTCCTTCATTTTGTCAATGAGCAAAGTTATTATTTTAGTCACATTAATAATCTATCTGAGTCCTCTATACTCAGGAAGATTTTAAGGTTCATCAAGCATCACTCCGCCTTTTAAATTTTTAGAGGGTATCAGTGTTTACCATCTTATATAAATTATGTATATATTATTAGTTTAATTTATTGTACGAGGGTGGTCTGAAAAGTTGTCGGCATTAACCATAGATGGCAAGACTATCGGCATAATTTTATTTTCTAAGTTGGTACATCTGTCATAAGCATCCATGTGAAATTGTATGTCATTCTATCAAGTAGTTTGTTTTATACAGCTGTATGAAGCAAAAGTGTTCTCTATCCCTTGAAATGGATAAAATTGAGTATCGTGTGGTTAGAAGATTCTTTGTAAAAGAAGATTTAATGCTAAAAGAAATTCATTCAAAGTTCATAAAAGTTTATGGGCATTCTTCTCCTTTGTTTTCGGCAATTAAGAAATGGGCTGCTGAGTTTAAATGTGGCCATACCAGCCTTGAAGACGATCCACATGAAGGACATCCAAAAAGTGTAACAACGCCAGAAATCATTGATCAAGTGCATGATATCATATTGGATGACTGGTTAGTCAAAGTGTGTGAAATTGCTGAGACCATAGGCATTTCAAAAGAACTTGTAGGATATATTTTGCATGAAGAATTGCAAATGAAAATGCTTTGCACAAGATTGGTGCCACGCTTGCTTACAGCAGATCAAAAATGCACTCGCATGAAAATCTCTGAACAGTGCTTAGAGTTTTTAACAAGAATAAAACCGATTTTGTGCATCGATCTATTACTCTGGATGAGACTTGGATTCACCATTGCACACCAGAATCCGAACAGCAGTCAAAACAGTGGACAGAAGCCCGTTGTTCAGTGCCAAAGAAGACAAAGTTGGTTCCATCAGCAGGAAATGTAATGGCATTGGTTTTTGGATGCTAAAGTCATTTTGTTTATTAATTATCTTGAAAAGGGTAAAACAATAACCGGGGAATATTATTCTGATCTTTTAACCAGACCAGATGAAAAAATTCGTGAGAAAAGACCTGGTTTGCAGAAGAAAAAAATCATCTTTTATCAGGACAATGTATCTAGCTACGAAGGTGTTTTGGCGATGGGAAAATTAAGGGATCAGCACTATGAATTATTGGAACATCCACCCTATTCCCCAGATTTAGCTCCCTCTGACTTCTGTCTCTTCCCAAAACTAAAACTCTTCCTCTCTGGTCAGCGTTTTTCTTTGAATCAAGAAGTGATTGCAGCTGTAGAAGGGTATTTTGCAGATCTTACTGAGAACAGCTAGAGGGACGGGATAATGGTGCTGGAGCATCACTGGAATAAATGTGCTAGTCTTAAAGGAGATTATGTTGAAAAATAAAAGTAATTTTGAAATTATAAATTTGTTTTTTCATTGTTAGGCTGAGAACTTTTCAGATCACCCTCATATATGATTTTAAAACTGGATTTTTTATGGTTTTGTAAATTTGTCTACATCTTATACTCCTTTCTACATAATTTTCTACCCACTTTTTTACATTTATTTTTTTATCTGTTGATTTTTTATATTGATTTTTATGTTTCTTTATGCCTTTTTATTTACATTTGTTACACTTGTTTTTATATACAGATTTTTATACCTGTATGTGCTGCTTCTTTATTACCTTGTGTTGTGGTGCAGAATGACCTTAGCTGTCCTTGTGCTATTAAACCCAAAACAAACAACTTTTTTTTTTTTTTTTTGTGCTGAGATGGTTTTGTTGCATTATACCCAGAGAAAAAGACAATCCCAATACCTTTATTCATTTGCCCATCAATCTAGTTTATTCAAATCCTCTTGCAGGGCTGTTGCATCTGCACTATTACTAATAACCCTTCCCAGCTTCACATCATCTGCAAACAACTGAATATCTCCTTGCAATCCATTGACAATGTCACTGATATAAAGGTTAAATAATATAGGTCCCAGTACTGAGCCCTGTGGAACCCCAATTGTAACCTTCTGCCTCCTTGATACTGCACCACCATACACAACTCTCTGATACCTATCAGACAGCCAATTCTGAATCCACTTGACTAACCTCACACATAAACCCATGTGCTGCAACTTAAATATCAGCTTATCATGTGGGACCCTGTCAAATGCCTTTGCAAAATCCAAAAAAATGGCAGTATATGCCTTTCCCTCATCAACCACTCTTGTCACTTTATTATAAAATGCAGTCATATTACTAAAGCAAGAGTGCCCTTTCCACACTTTCCACACTTTTTGACACTGTATATGGTCCCTCACTAATTTCTCCAAGATATTAACAACTACTGATAAAACACAAACTGGCCTAGGTTAGACACATCCAGTCTGCTACCACCCTTATACAATGGCACTATCTTACCTTCCTTCCATTTCTTGGGTACCATCCCCATAGCCAGACTTTCATTGAAAAGCCAGGTCAATGGAGCTGTCACTTCTTTATCACATTCTCTCCAAACCTGTGGTGAAATACCATCCAGTCCCACAGCTTTATTGACATCCAGAGTACTTGGCATTTGGAACACACTCTCCTCTTGCACCTCTAAACCTAGAACATGCCCTACTCCTCTAGTATTAAAATTTTTCCAGGGGATGAAATACTCCAATAAAGTGTTTAATGAACAACTATATCCTCTGCATAACTCACTCTATTCCCATTTTTATCCCACAATGTCATTCTTCCACAATCATTTCTCCTCCTACTGGCTACATAGCTAAAAGTTCCTTAGGATTTTCTTTGGGTCTTAAGGCCAATCTCTTCTCATATTCTAGTTTCGCCTTCCTTACCATACTAGTCACTCTCTTGGCTTGAGTCTTATATTCTTCATGCATCTGCTCTCCACCCTTCTCCTTATATCTCTTCCATAACTTCTTTTTCACCTGCAGTTCCTGTTTGATATTGTTTATCATTAACTTTACACCAAATTCTGTCCTCTTATTCATTTGTGGAATACAGCTTACTATTTCTGCTAACAACTATTCCTTCACAATTGCCCATGTACTAATGGTATCTTGGCCTTCCAATTCTGCCCTCAATGGAACTGCCCCAAGTTGATATCTAAGATTATTAAGACTATTATAATCACCTACCTTATAATTCTGCATATGTTCCCTTTTCTTTGATATTCCTGCATGTTTATTCATCTTCCAAGTCAAACCTACACGGTCACTCTCTCTCCTACTGGGAAAAGAGATGTCATCTCAGTTGTAATCAGCTCTTCTGACACTTTGTTCAAATACAAAACTGTTGAACCTCTTGTTCCCTCTATTACATGTTGCCTAAGACATTTGTCCCTCGAGAATTCTAGAAATTCCATTCTCTTATACTACATGCATTTTTTTCTTCTCAGCTTATACTGCTGTAGTTAAAATCTCCCATAACAATCATTCTTCTTGCACCTGCCAAGCTCAACTGCCTAAACATCTCCTGCTCCCCACCCCTCTGTATCCCTTGGCTTGTAGCAACACTCCACTAAATATCCTGTCTTGCCTACCTCTACCTCACACCATATGCTTTCAAAACACTGCCTTCCAAGCACCACTCTTAGAGGACATAAGTCATCACTTATCATAAACAGTACTCTACCACTGCGTTTTTCCCTTCCTATCCTGCCGAAAAATGCTGTATCCTGATACTTCTATTCCTGTTATTATATCATCTTCTGTTAACCAAGTCTCAGAGATCCCAATAATCTTTGGACAGGTTGATGTTATCAGTGCCACCAATTCATCTCCTTTATTCTAGATACCCTTGGCATTAGTATAAAGCATAAAAAGTTACTCTTTCTATATCTATCATTATCCCCTCAAGACTCCACAGGACTCAGCATTAGCTGATGTCTTCCCTCATCCCCCAAGCACCCATTACCACAAGAGGTCATCCCTTCTACCATCCACCCTGGGAATCCTAATTTCCCTGCATTTACACACCGACTCGTTCAGAAAATAGCAGTCTCTCCCGATGCCTATGTTCTTCCTCATTCAAATGCAAGTGGTCTCTCGCATATAGTTCCTTTCTGTCCTCAAATGCCCTCCAAGCATCCATGTATTCCAGTCCTCTCTTCTGGCACATTCTGGCTATCATGCTATTCATTATTACTGCTCTTCTACTCAGTTCATCACCACTATCATACCTGGACAACACACACACAATCTTTCCTCTCTCTGTTTTTTCTTTTGTACAACCTTAAGCATGAATTTCAGATCTCTCACCATCCGATTTACCCTGCCTCTCAAGTCACTTGTGCCCATCATCACAATCATCTCATCCACCCTTTCACCCTGCTTAATTGCCATAGCCACACTCTCTGTTGTTCCTCCAGCAAACACTCCTCTAGCATCCTATCTTGCACACAACCGATCATCGAGTCTCTATACATCACACCTCTTACCGCTCTATTCCTTGATTGCTCACCTGCATCCCTCACTCTCTCTCTCTCTCTCTCCTCTAATACTTTCTCTCTGTGTTCCCCTACTTGCCTGCCCTCCTGGTATCACTCTATCCCTGCACTGCCTCACATTCTTCTCATTTCCTCTCTCTGAGTGTTTCCATTCTTTCCTCTTCTATCATTCCCATAACTGTCTCTCATTCCATCTCTTTTACTGTTTCTATTCTCTCGTCTTCTATCATTCCCATAATTCTCTTTTTCACTCCTACTCTGATTCGCCTTGCATTCCTCTCTTCTATTTGCCTAATCTCATCTTTCACACTTCTCAATTCATTCCCGAGACATTTCACCTCCTCTTTCAGCTGATCTCTCTCTCTCTCTCTTTCTCTCTGCAAGTTAGCCACTCTTGCTTTCCATTCATCCTCCCAATTAAGACCATCTCTGAAAACTTCACAATTATTCAAGCTTTCCATGCTATCCGCTCTTATTTTTTCATTCATATTTTGCTCATTATTCTCATCCTCTATCACACTACTGATCTCTCTAGGTTGAGATTCTCCTGCCCCTGATGCAACACGGTTGGGTAATCTCTAGCTTACTAAGTTCTTCCTGTTACCTACATTTTGCATATACATGTACTCCCTCTTCTCTCACCTACCATATACCCAACTGCCAGGATGCATACATACCACAAGCACTGCATGCCACAAAATCCTGTAGTATGTTATGCAAAATATAATCCTTAAATGGGGGAGGACTTGGTGACATGCTATTCGCATTTGGAGCTGCGGCTGCCGCCATCATTCAAATAGTGCCGAGGAACTACTACATGATGCTATAAATATAAACTATACTTAACTATAAACTGTACTAAATAACTAAATAATGAAAACTTTTCTTCTTCTCTTCCACACTGCAAATGCGTCCAACTGTGACCTCACCTTCTCAGTAAGAATAAACCAAAAATAACACAATATATAAACAACAACTAAACTCCAAAAGCAGCACCACTGAAGGTGCTGCTGTATTACTGAAAAAAATGTAGTGCAATTCCTGACAAAAGCCACATTATACACCAATTAAAAACACTTTTTTAAAAATTATTTTAATTATTTTTAATTAAAATAATATCATCTGCAACAATGCTATGCACCATTTCCCTTAATATAATTCTGTTTTCTTTGTTCATGTAGTTATTAGTTTTGTACAGTTAATGTGTATGGTTTTTTGTACAGTTAATTTTGTCTTTGAATCATTCAAAATTTTGAAAGTCCCTCATTCATATTGCAGCAGCAGTTAATAGTGTGTTTTATTGTCTCATGCCTTCATGCAGATTTTGTTTTCTCATTTATTTTTAAACACTTATGATGCCTGCTGAAATATAGATAATGATTTATTATTACCATTAAGTGTAGTTTATCATTGACATATAGACAATGCCATTTTATGCGATCTATGCTAATTTAATTTGCTATCTTCAGCTCTGTATCAAATTTCTGTATCAAATTTAATGATTTATGAAGTTACCACAATATTTGGATGCCTATAGGCTATAAAGTAGAATTAGATTGATTTTATTGAGCTTTTTTTGAGTATTGGTAGTGTGTTACAGACTGAGGACTAAGGCATGTTTTGAATTAATTGAAAGTTGCTTATTAAATAGATCAGTTTGTTTCCCTGTTAAAAAGGAGTGTGAATTCTGTGGTGTTGATAAAACTGAATTTTTCATGTCTAATATTACTAATTCCCTAATTTTTCTTTTGTTCTGCTAGATATTATAATACTTTATCTAACAATGAAGTCTAAATTCTGTATAAAACTTGAATATTTAAGATATTATTTTATTTTTAAAATATCATTTTAACTTTTAAACATTTGTTTATATATTGCATAGTAATATTTTGAAATTCCTCAGCTTGCAATTCCAGTTGCGTAAGCTGTTTTGGCCCATTAAGTGTCCATTGTACAAGTTGCCTTCCTGGAGAATTATTGCGCAAAAATTCCTGTGTTAAGCATTGTGGTATTGGTTTTTATGCTGATTTTGAAACTGGAATGTGTAAAGGTAGGCATTAACTACATATTATTTCTTTGTTTTTAAACTTAATATCTTTTAATCCTCAATTTTGATTACTGTGGATTCTTGTTAATTGGGTCCCATTGGGAATAGTATAATTTGACCCAATTAAACAGCTGATCCATTTAGATGAAGTTGCCCATAAAGACTTTAAATGGTGTATGTACATAAATATATACACCATTTAAAGTACATAACTACTTCTGACCTCTGGAATGTCAAGTATGAAGAAAGATTGAGAAGATGTAATTTGCAGAGTCTGGTGGACAGGAGGAAGAGGGGAGATATGATAGAGACCCACAAGTTGGTAAGGGGTTGTTACAGAAAATAGTGGGAGATTGGGGGAGAACCAGAGTTCATCCCTGGAAACTGTATAAAGAGGGTGTGAGTAGGGGAGTGAGAGGCAGGTTATTTTCGTGCAGAGTTGTAAATGATTGTAATGCCTTGCCTGAGCGTGTGGTGTCTGCAAGGAGTTTGAATGTGTTCAAGGCATGGTATGATGATCTGTGTGTGTGTGATAAAAGGACCTCCCAGATGGGTCTTTGATTCCATGAGGTCTTGGGGTAATAATAATAATAATAATAATAATAATAATAATAATAGCTACATAAGTTTTTTATTTGCTGACTTATAGATAAACTTAAACAATTGGTTTTAATTAAGGTAACATATCTGTCATAAAAATAATTTATTTATATATGTAATGGACACACATGCAGTTCTTAGCATTTCATGATATCGTAGGAAATGATCTAGGTGGATGGTAGGTGGCCTCTTGTGGGAATAGTCACTTGGGAGAAGGAGGGGGGCTGTATGGTGGAATGCAGAGTTGAATGGAGTCTGGAGGGAATAATAATAGGTATAGAAACACTTACAATAATTGATGTTTCTTAATACAAATACCAAGAGTATTAGGAAGGAACAAAGGAATGAATTGGTGACACTGATAGCTTCAACCTGTACAGAGATCACTGGATTAATATAACATGGTTGACAGGAATAGAAGTAGCAAGGTATAGCATATTAGGATATGATAGGAAGGGCAAACATTGCTTATTATGGCTTACATAATGGCTTATTACTTATGGTAAGTGATGAATTGGTGCCAGAGTGGAGGATTTGGTGTGTGTGGGGGGGGATATGTCACTAATGATTTTGAGAGCATGTGGTGTGAGTTGGAGGTGGAGAGAACTGGATATTTAGTGAGATGTTGTTATAAGTCAGGGAACACAGAGAGTGGAGAGCAGGAGATGTTTAAATTATTATCCAGGTATCTCCATGGAGTCAGATGACTCATCACGGGAGATCCATACTAACCTTCACACACACACACACACACACACACACACACACACACACACACACACACACACACACACACACACACACACACACACACACACACACACACACACACACACACACACACACACACACACACAATACCTATCATACTGCTCCTGAAACCCATTTATTGTCAGGACACTCACAATAGATTTTGACAGTCTGTTCCACTCATTCATCACTCCATGCAAAAAATCCCGTCTCCACACCATTACTAACCACACTCTTACACAACTTCCATGGATGTCTCCTGGTTCTCTGACTATTTGTCATATATTGAAAAATTTCCTTTACATCAATTTTGTAAAAGCCCTTTAATATTTTATTAAACAGGTTTTACAATTATTTATCATTTTCTTAAAACAGGTTTTGTAAAACCCTTTCAACTAACTTTCATCATTCACGTCTTCAACCTTTTCTCATAGACAGCATTCTACAGACCTGTCACCAGCTTGGTCACTTGTCTCTGAATCCTCTTCACTACTTCTTAATCCCCAAGAAAATCAGGTGACCAAATCTATGCATAGTAGTCAAGATGCAGGCTGAATCATAGCCTTATAAAGAGGGATAATAACTTCTCTATTTTTACTTACTTGACTGTTTTTCATCATCCGAATAATGAGCTGTTTTTTGCAATATGTTCTCTGAATTTCAACTCGCTGTCCACCATTATCCTCAAGTCCTGAGCCTGATCAATTTCCTGCAATCCAGGAAATTGATCATCATTTCCTGGATTGCAGGAAATGATGTGATACACAGCACCTTTTAAACCAAAAGTGCATAACCTTACATTTTCCAACTTTAAATTGGCACCCACAATGTCTATATGCACGTTTAGAGACTTAAGTACTGTGAGGACATCATATTGGAGGCTTAATGGATTGTATACAGCACTCAGAAAGGACTGAAACAGAATTTAATACTTCCTATATTTTTCGTCTCAGTAAATGAGACATCTTCAGGGATTACAAAAAAAAATAATGTAACATCAAAAACAAATAACACACAATACTAAGCCCAACCACGTGGGTGACACTAAAGTCCTATCTAGGTGGAGCGCCCTCCAAGGGCAGTTGTAGGTGGCCTGGAATGTAAAGTGGGACACTTTTTTAAGTAAATTTTTTAATTTTTTAACTTGTGTTTTTGTGGGGTCATGTTCTAGAGGGGTGTAGGTAGAGCGATCTCATAGGATAATCCCCATTTTTCAATTGTATTACAATCAGAAAATGGGAATTATCCTCCGAGATCGCTCTACCTACACCCCGCTAGAACATGACCCCACAAAAACACAAGTTAAAAAAAAAATGTTTTTTAAAATTTACTTAAAAAAGTGTCTCCCTGGTCCCCAGAAATCACAAAAAAACTCAAACCTTTCCATTTCCATCCCCCCCCCCCCCCCCGAATATACGATTTACCAAAAATCCATAAACCTAATTCCCCACTAAGACCTATAGTAGATGCCACTAATGCACCTTGCTACAAGCTGTCAAAACAGCTGGCCAGCTCTCTGACCCCCCCCCCCCCTCACTGGACTTTCCACATCCTATATAAAAAACTCTACCCATTTTAAAACCCTCATAGAAAATCTAACATTAAATAACACAGACATATTGGTAAGCTTTGACATCTCCTCATTGTTTACCAATATTCCCATAATTTGATACATTAACACTCTTAAAAAACGTTTTTCCTTCTGACATCTTAGATCTCTTTTCCTTTGCCATCAATTCTGGTTATTTTTCTTGGAAGAACAAAATCTACAAGCAGATAGGAGGAACTGCCATGGGTTCCCCCCCTCCTCTCACCCCCTCTTGCCAATTTTTATATGGAAGATTTGAAAAATGAGCCATAGACTCAGCCCCCCTCTCAAACCTTCTGTCTGGCTAAGATATGTAGATGATGTGTTCTCTATTTGGCCTCATAGCCCAGATACATTAGACTGTTTCCTCAGTCACCTCAACAGCCTACATCCAAGAATCCAGTTTACAATGGAAAAGGAAAAGAACAATTGTTTACCCTTCCTAGACACCTTAGTTACACGCCTTCCCAACGGTACACTTTCCTTAACTGTATATAGAACCCCCCCCCCCCACACACACACATACACAGGCAGATACATTCACAAACTCTCCCACCACCACCACCACCACCCCGCTCAACAATATGGCATTATTAAAACTCTTACCAAGAGAGCCCACAATCTTTATTCCAGTGGAACTGCCCTTACAACTGAGCTTGACCACAAACACAACTCTTTCCTCTCCAATGGCTACAGTGGATTGTATAACTGAGCTGTATAACTGAGAGGAGACCTCCACATAGCCTTTAAAGGAATGCGGAGAACCGACCAGGGCTTCTGACCTAATGTCCAATCCTCACCTTCTCGTGGTGCACCCTGTTGGGTATCTACTTTGATACTGAATGAACGAGGATGGGCTGGCAATTTGGGATTTAGCCGACCAAATTGTATTCTTATTGGTTAAACCAAAATAAAAAATGATGGTACAACATGACAAAATTTCATGCCGGCTGGGGCGTCGCCCGGTTAAACAAGGCCCCCGTTGTTTTCACCAGGGAACCAGGGCGAACAGCGAAAAGTCAGCTACTGGAACAAATCTGAAAACAAACCCCAACTCTACATCACCAGAGTTAAAGATCGGTACTATCAACGTAAGAAGCCTGAATGGCAAAGAAATGGAGCTAGCTGAGGAATTAGATAAGTACCAGATCGACATAATAGGGGTGACTGAAACAAAAAAGACCAAAACTGGTGAAATCTTTCTAAGCAATAAATACAAAATGTTATATTCAGGCAATGACAATCAAGGAAAAGAAGGAGTAGCCATAGTATTCAACACAAAATACGAGGCTAATCTTCTTGAATGGCAGTCAGTCTCAAGTAGAGTAATGTGGGCAAATATGAGAATGGGGAACTGGACAATGAGACTTATTTGTGCCTATTGTCCCACAGAAGGTTCTACTAAGGTAGAAGTGGAGGAATTTTTTGACGCTCTAGAAAAAGCAACTGACACAATGAAAAAGGAAAAGTTGGTCCTTGTTGGGGATCTAAATAGCGGAGTAGGAAATGATTGTGAGACATACAAAAATATTTTGGGAAAATTTGGAGAAAAGAGCAAAGCTAATAATAATGGCAAATATCTGTTGGATTTCTGCTCAGGACATGGACTGGTTATTACTAACACCATGTTCCAACATAAAAATGTGCACAAATTCACATGGAGAGAAGAGGCTAGGAATAAGAAAAGTCTCATTGACTATGTTATTGTTGATAGTGATGTTTTCTCCCTGGTGCAGGACACCAGAGTGTATAGAGGATTTGAAATTGGAAGTGATCACTATTTAGTCTTGAGCAGGATAAAATTGAATTTCATATTGAAAAGAATAACATGTAAGAAAGTTTTAAAGCGAATAAAAGTTGAGCAGCTCTCAGATGTGAACTGTAGACTAAAATACAGAAAGATTATTGAAAAGAAAATGAAAGAGTTTGAGAACAGGAATCAAACCTTGGAGATTCAGTGGCAAACTCTGAAGAAAACATTGATTGATTCTGCCAGAGCGGCATGTGGTGAGGTTGTGTGCAAGGATAAAAAAATCAGAACTCCCTGGTGGACACAGGAAGTTAAAGAGGCAGTGAAGAAAAAAGAAGAAAGCATATCAAAAGTTCCTGTCAAATAAGTCAGCTTTTGCTCTTAGAGAATACAGAGACAAATGTAAGAAAGCGAAACACTGTGTAAAACTAGCTAAACAAACATCATTGGAGTTGAAGAAGCTTAGGAATGGAGGAAAGAGTGCTGTAAAAGGAGTTAGAGATGATAAAGGTGACATGAAAACAGGAGAAAAAGATATCCTTGAAGTATGGAGTAATTACTTTGAAAAACTGCTAAATGAAACAAGCAGTGATGACAGCACAGTGATAAAAAACACTGACTAGGCATGCAGTCAGGAGTACATATCCATGCTTGAAGTAGAAAAAGCCATCAAAGGCTTGAAATGTGGAAAGGCAGCAGGAGTAGATGATATTCGACCAGAAATGCTGAAGTATGGTGGTATAAAAGTCTTACAGTGGCTGCACTGCATAGTTCAGAAAGCCTGGACAGAGGGACGAATTCTCGATGATTGGAGTAGAGCTCTCATAGTACCCATATATAAAAAGGGAAATAAAACTGCATGTGAGAATTACAGAGGTATATCCCTATTGAGTGTTCCTGGCAAGATCTATGCCAGTATACTTGAGAAACGGTTGAGAAGAATTGTGGAAGAAAAGCTTGGTGAAGAACAAGCTGGATTCAGGCCAAATAGAGGCTGTCAGGATCAGATCTTCACTTTACGACAAATAGTCGAGAAAGCATGGGAATATAACAAAGATCTATATTTAAGTTTTGTCGATTTGGAAAAGGCATATGACAAGGTGCCAAGAGAGAAGCTATTCAATATGCTGCAGTTATATGGTGTCAATGGGGCATTATATCAAGCAATACTTAGTCTTTATTTGAGTTGTAAGTCAGCAGTTAGAATTGAAGGAAGTACAGGAAGATGGTTTAATGTTAAATCTGGTGTGAGACAAGGATGTACATTATCCCCTCTGTTATTCATCATCTATATGGATCACATTATGAAGGAAAGTGGTATTAAACCTTATATCAAAATTGGAGATGTTAATGTCAGCGCTTTGCTTTATGTGGATGATGTTATACTTCTAAATAAATCCGCTACAAGTCTGCAAGATTCTCTGACTAAATTGAATAGCTGTTGTAATAGGTATGGTATGAAGGTCAGCAATAAAAAGACAAAGACAATGAAAATAGGCAGAATCATTGAAAATGTCAACTGTGTTGTGAATGGAGAACCAGTGGAACAAGTAAAACATTTCAGCTACTTAGGCACAATTTTTACTGAAGATGGTAAATTAAATATAGAAATAGACAACAGAATCAGCAAAGCTGGTATGGTGGGAAGTCAATTGAATAAATTCATATGGAGTAAGAGAGAAATTAGTCGGAACACTAAATTAGCTGCATACAAGACGGTGTTCAAACCAGTTTTAACTTATGGATCTGAGAGCTGGGTCAGAAGTAAAACACTTGACCAAAGACTAGAGACCGCAGATATGAGAGTCCTGAGAAAGATTAGAGGCGTGAACAGATGGCATCAATGGCAATATCATATTAAAAATGAGGATATTAGGAAAGAACTTGACATTGTCAGCATCCAGGAATGCATTAGCAGAGCTAATCTCAGGTGGTATGGTCACTTAAATAGAATGGGAGAGGAAAGATTAGCAAAACAAGTGTTCTCTGCCAGGTTGGCAGGAAAACGACCTAGAGGAAGACCAAGATATAGGGATTGATATGGTACAAAGTGCCTTAGACGATAGAAATATAAGATCTGATAATGTTGGAGTCTTGACAAGTAACATACTGATTTGGAGGAAAATTGTAGATAGGAAGTTAGTAATGATGTAATTTTTTCATGTAGTACTGTCATATCCTGTACACCCCTTGAGGGTACATGGCAGGAATTTGATGATGATGATGATGATGATGATGGCTACAGTGATCACAGTATTAAAAAAATAATCAGGTCCTCCCCCTCTCCTCGGTCTTCTCTTCAGAAAGAGTTTAGAAATGTCACTACATTTGTGGCATATCCAAAAAAATAGCCAAGATTTTAAAAAAGTACAACCTACACACAGCATTTAAGCCCCACTGCAAACTTGCTACCCTTATCTGCTCTACAAAAGATCAGCTCCCTCCTCTCTCAGTGCCTGGAGTCTATAAAGAACCCTGTTCATGTAAACTGGCATACTTTGTATAGACAGGCAGATCAGCCACTATCCACCTGGAGGAACATAAGTCATACATCCGAAAACATAACTATGGTTAGTCAGGCTTGGCTGACCATGTCTTGGATACAACCCACAGGATCTCATGGGAAAAAACCACGATGCTCCACCACAGCAAATTCAAAAAAGAGAGACTATTCTTAGAATCAGCAGCAGCTCTCAGGAATCAACCAAATCTCAACAAATATGGTTGCATTAAGCTTCCTAAGATTTGGGAAACGCTTATCACCAGAGGTCCACTTTACATTCCAGGCCACCTACAACTGCCCTCAGAGGGCGCTCCACTTACGTATAGATAGGACTTTAGTGTCACCCATGTGGTTGGGCTTAGTATTGTGTGTTATTTGTTTTTGATGTTACATTAGTTTTTTGTAAAGCGGTGGGCCCCGACAGAATTCCAGTGGAGGCATGGAAGGCACTGGGGGAAGAGGGAATTGACCTGCTGTGGGACCTGTTCATGAAAGTTTGCCAACAGGAAAATATACCCGAGGAATGGAGGGAGAGTACTCTTGTTCCCATCTACAAGGGTAAAGGGGATGCACAAGACTGTAAAAATTACAGAGGAATAAAGTTGATGTCCCACACAATGAAGATCCTAGAAAGGGTTCTTGATGGTAGATTGAGGGAGGAGGTGGAGATTGCAAAGGAACAATTTGGCTTCATGCCTGGTAGATCAACAACAGATGCTATCTTTGGGTTACGACAGATGATGGAAAAATATCGAGAGAAACAAAGGGAGCTACATCTGGTATTTATTGATCTGGAGAAAGCATACAATAGAGTGCCAAGGCAAGAAGTCTGGAGGTGTCTGAGGGAGAAGAAGGTGCCGGAGAAATATGTCAGGTTGGTGCAGGAAATGTACAGAAATGTGAAGACAAGTGTTCGGACCTGTTTGGGACAGACAGAAAGTTTTCAAGTAACAGTTGGCTTGCATCAAGGGTCAGCATTAAGTCCGTTTCTGTTTAATATTGTGATGGAGGTGGTAACAGAGGAGGTGAGAGAAGATGCACCTTGGACAATGTTGTATGCAGATGACATCTTGCTGTGTGTAGATTCAAGAGAAGAAGCGGAAACTAAACTGGAAAGATGGAGAAAAGTACTGGAAGAGAGAGGTATGAGACTGAGCAGAAGTAAGACAGAGTATATGTGTTGCGCAGTGGGCGGTGGCCAGGAGACAGACCTGGAGCTGGAAGGAAATGTCATCAGGAAGGTAAGAGACTTTAGATACTTAGGGTCGACAGTGGAAGAAGATGGAGGAGGTGAGAAGGAAGTGGGATGCAGGATACAAGCAGGTTGGAGGAACTGGAGGGAGATGGCTGGAGTGTTATGCGATAAGAGGTTGCCAATCAATCTGAAAGGCAAAATTTATAGGACAGTAGTGAGGCCAGCTATGACATATGCTATAGAAACTGTGGCCCTGAGGAAAAATAACATTAGCAGGATGGAAGTAGCAGAGATGAGAATGCTTAGGTGGATGTGCGGTGTGACCAGAAAGGATCATCTGAGAAATGACTATGTCAGGGGAACAGTAAAAGTTACGAACTTAGGAGCGAAAATACAGGAGGCAAGGTTGAGATGGTTTGGTCATGTGATGAGGAGGGAGGACGAATATGTGGGAAGAAGGGTCATGCAGATGGATGTACAAGGAAGGCGGAAGCGTGGGCTGCCAAAGAAGAGATGGAGGGAGCTGGTAGAAGAGGACTTGAAGATGAAGAACTTGGATGTGGTGACAGCCCAAGACAGGAAGGTGTGGAGGAGACTCATAACAAACAGTGACCCCATTTAAGTGGGAGAAGCTGCAGAAGAAGAAGAAGATTAGTTTTTTGTAATCCCTGAAGATGTCTCATTTACTGAGAAGAAATATATAGGAAGTATTAAATTCTGTTTTAATCCTTTCTGAGTGCTGTATACAATCCATTAAACCTCCAATATAATGTCTATATGAAGATACTGTATAACTTAATTTTCTACATTTTTGTATATATCTTTATTTACTTTTTATTTATTAATATATCTTTGACTATCTGTGTGCAGCTATAGCCTTTGCTATCATTTTTCTTATGTGTGAATACTGTTTTATTTAATTTTTTGTAACTTTCTGTAAACCTTATGTACTGCCAAACTTTTGTTATGGCACAGTATAACCATTGTAGTCTTTGTGCTAATAAAACATAAACCAAACCAAATCAAACCTACAATGCCAATTTATTTAAATCATTCTCTGCAGATATCTACATCACCTTTATCAACTATTGTCCTCCCATTTTGCATCATCAACAAACAATCTTCTTTTCCTTAAGTCATTTCTTATATCATTGATATACAGACTAAAGTACAAATGGTAATACAAATTATCATTAATATACAAATTAAATGGTTAGGCAGTTCAGTTATGTAAGTGAAAAATGAGTGATCATTATGGGAGATTTTAACTGCATCAGTATAAATTGGGAAGAGGAAACAGCATGTCGTAGTAAGGGAATAGGATTTCTGGAATTCTTAAGGGAAAAATATCTTAGGCAACATATAGTAGATGAAACACAAAATTCAAGGGTTGTGGATTTGGCCATAGCAGCAGAGGAGCTAACTAGGAATGCATTCTCCCACTTTCAGTTGGAGAGATTGGTCATGTTGTCTTGACTTTTGGGATGAATAGACATGTAAAAGTATCTAGGAGAAAGAAATTTATGTGTAATTATAAGGCAAGTGATTAAAATAATCTTAGAAATCAGCTTGGAGCAGTTCCATGGTAGATGGAACAATTGGAAGGATAAGATGGGTGAGAGAGTAATTATAAGGCAGGTGATTAAAATAATCTTAGAAATCAGCTCAGGGCAGTTCCATGGTAGATGGAAGAATTGGAATGACGAGAAATCATCATTGCTTAGCAATTAGCAAAGAAAGATTTATTAGCAGCAATGGCAATACTGCAAGTGAAAAGAAGAAGAACACAATTTGGTGTAAATTGGATGACAAACAATATTAAACAGACACCGCAGATAAAAAAAAAGTTATAGAAAATGTGTAAGGAGAGTGGTGGAGAGCAGTTGCATCATGAGGAATATGAAACTCAGGCCAGGAAAGTGACGTGCTTGGTAAGGAAGGTAAAACTTAAATATGAGAAGAGATTATCTCTGAGATTCAAGGAAAATCCAAAGGAATTCTTTCATTATGTGGCCAGCAGGAAGAGAAATGATTGTGGAAGAATGACACTAATTGATGAAAATGGGAGAGCTGCTGATGTAAAAGTCTTAGTGGAGTTGTTTAGTGATCACCTTATTTGAGTATTTCATCCTGGAAATGTAAATTTTATTACTAGAGGGATGGAGAGGGCAAAGAAATGCATGAAGAGAGTATGTATTTTAAATATTAATTACTCTGGTCAGTAAGGCAATGTGATTGGATTGGATTAGATTTTGCCACTTCATCTGGGATAACTTGCTAATAATTGGCAGCGCTTTTGATCTGGCTTTTGAGTGTGAGTCTGGCTATGGGAAAGGTGTCCAAGGAATGAAAAGGAGGGGAAGATAGTGTCATGGCATAAAGATGGCAGAAGAATGTAAGTTACAAACTATATTATGTAGTTGATAAGATTTTGGAGAAATTAGTAAGGGATTGTATATAGCAGTATTTTATTTTTATTTTGGGAGATGGTGTGCGAATGCACATTGTACCAGCACTTTTATATTAACTGTGACCTTTTGACATTATGGTACTAGATAAATGTGTAATTTCTTTACACATTTGCCTAGTATACCAAACAAAGAGTACCAGCACCTGTTGTTTTACAAAATAAGCACTGGTATACAGTATTGGATAAATGAGGCTAATGTTATCTGTGAGTGTAAGCATGAATTTGTTATGAGGGCCTTCTTGTTTTAGCAATCTGATTGCCTTTTATAATAAGTAGCAGGAGTGGTTGATGAGAGAAAGGCATATACTGCCATTTTTTAGATTTTGCAAAAGCATTTGGCAGGATGATACATGGTAAGATGATATTTAAGTTACAGCACATGGGTTTGGATGTAAGGTTAGTGAATTGGATTGGGGATTGGTTGTCTGGTAGATATCAGAGAGTTGTCTATGAGGGAATAGTGTCAAAGAAGGTTATAAGAGGAGTTTCACAGGTTTCGATACTGGGACTGTATTACGTGTACATCAATGATACTATCACTGGGTTGCAGGGAGATATTCAGTTGTTTGCAGATGATGTGAAGTTGGAATGAGTTACTAGTACTAGTGCAGATGAGGCGGCCCTTTAGAAGAATTTAAATACATGGGAGAGATGAACAAATGAATGAAGGTGTCAATTTAATGCTACTAAATGTAAGGTCCTTTAGTTTAGGATCCATCGATGGAAATCTGTATACTCTGTTGATGGAGCTGTTCTAGAGGAAATGGAAGAGGCATGGGACAATCAGATGATGTTTGATAGAAACTTGAAGTTTAGGTTACATGCAAAGTTGGTGAAGGTAACCTGGAGTATGACTGCAATTCTGAGAAGGATGCTGACCAGCAGAGATAGAGGAGTGATGATTCCATTTATAAAGTCCTATTCAGACTAGATCTTGATTATTGTGCTCAGATTTGGACCAATAAACCATGAATAAGCAAACCAAACCGAGCCTCCTTTGATGAGTCTTGTTGTGACTCTATGGGTTATCCTGAATAATAATAATAATAATAATAATAATAGTATTTAAAGGAAAAGCTAAAAGGCAGATTGTTTTTCTTCATGTTCCTATTATAGTACTATTTGATGCAACAGAACTTGAAATAGAGATCATTCTTGCCAAATAACTGGCTAGGGAGCAGTATTATGAATCCAGTTTTTGATTCATCAGTAATTTGTAATCATTGTTAGCTTCATAGGCAGAAGCATTTATGATATTCTTGATTCTGTCTTACCTTAGGCAGCCAGCATACATTCTAAAAGTTGTATAAGAAATGAGAATTTAAAGTAAATGTGGAGTAAAAGTTTTCATGTCTGTTATAATATTTTTCAGTACTGTGGTCAGTACAGTGAGTCAGCTAGTCTCATGTAGTGATAGCAGACTTTTCTCTCTTGGAAACTTGAGTTTTTCATTTTGCAAAAGCATATGTGCTGGACAACACATAATATAACAGATATAATACATTGGTTTCATTCATAATTACCTTGGCTGTACCTAAACCAATGTGATCAGGTTTGGATCAGAATATTGTAAACAATCTATCCAAGATAAAAATGAGGAATGATATCCACAGTATCATTCTTCAGAGTATTTAGGATTATTAAATATAGTGTGGTATGCATGTGAACAATTAATTTGTGAGAATATTAGCAGTAAAACATGCCTGAAGATTTCTACATGCTGAATTAATGCATGATTAGAAATGTTGAACATTAAATATCTAAGGTAGATGATTTTGCATTTAAAAAGTTAGATTGGAGAAAGGCACAGTTTAAACAACAAGAAAACCCAAAGTTCAGAATGAATGCTGTGTTATGTTATTATTATTATTAACTCACTGTGGGCATTTCATACACCCTCGTGCAAAAACATCATTGAACTGTACCTTAAACCGATTCACAGTTTTTGCATTCACCACACTCTCTAAGGCAATGCATTCCATTCACCAATCATTCTCTATGCAAAGAACTTGCTTCTCACTCCCCTGATCACACCCCCTTATACAGCTTCCAGGGATGGCCTCTTGTTCTACCTTGTCCCTCTCTACTCTATGAAAAATTTCCTACACATTAATCTGATAACAATCTCTCACTAACTTATATATCTCAATCATCTCACCTCTCTGTTTTCTATTCACAAGGCTCTTCAAGTTTCATTCCCTCTCTCTCTCTCCTCATATCTGATATTCCATAGACCTGACACTGACTTGGTAAATCTTCTCTGGACCCTCTCCAATACATCATCATCCACTTGAAAACCAGTTGACCCAATCTGCACACAGTAGTCCATATGTGGCCTGATGAAAGCCTTATACAAAGGAACCATAACTTCTTTTAAAAATAAATGAATAACTTGAACCTTGACTTCCTGTTGCATTATGTTATTTATGTACATTGTGTGTTATATTTTCTATCAACCAACTGTGTACCATTGAGCAGCAGCTTGTGTACCACCTGTGGTACACAAGCTGCTGAACTGCGAGCTGCTGAGCATATGAAAAACATCATATCTTTCCATTTCTATTCCTGTCAAGATATCATTCTCATCTAATTATGTTTTGCTTATTCCAATTGTTTTCTGGCAATTCAATTCAATCAGTGCAATAATTTTGTCTCCCTTATTTCTGAGACTCCTGCCATTTGTAAATAATCATAACAATTAATTTCTTGGTTTATCTAATTATGCTCATATTGTTGCCCCTCATCTGTAACTTTTCCACACTTGCTCCTGTTTGCTCACCTTTACCCTTTGTCTCATACTCCCCCCCAGACTCAAACACCCCAAGTATTTCAAGCCGTTTCATTCTTATGCTGACCATGCCCATATATGCATTCATTGTTGCTTTCAAAATCCACTCTCCTTGCACCGTGTCTCCCTGATCCTCCCTGTTTCCCCTTCAGCTTGCATTCTTTTTCTCACATTCTTGTCTCTATTCACATTGTCTCACCAGTACACTTTCCTGCTCATTTACATCACCTCTGACTTCTGTTGATAACTTATTTGCATTACTCATTACACTTCCTTCCAGCAGCAACCTTTCCAAATATCTCATTCCATAACCATTCAGATTCAGTCCATCACTCTTATATAGTTCCATTCATCCCTCAAGCTAATCACACACATTCACAAATTGCACTCCTTCCCTTCACATATTCCTGCTAACATTCCATTCAAGATCTTTACTCTCTGCTGCATCTCATCATTGTCACACTTGGGCAACACACAAACTACTGTTCTTACCATACTCTTGTCTTTCACTGTTCTCAAAAACAATCTCCTGATATTCATCCTCACATTCTCCCTACACCCAATCAAATCATTCATTCCAACTATAACCATAACTCTCCTTGCACACTTACTTCTCATATCCAGCACCTCAGTCACCCTTATGTATTCTCTCATCTACCACACTTTTAATAATTGAATCTCTGTATAGTGCTGCTTTTGATCATTTGCTACTTCTTTTTCTTCACTGTTTTTCATTTTATTCTTTTGCAGTCTTCCATTTGGATCTACTATATGTCTAATTTCATTTTGCATACCTCTTATCTCATTTCACATCTTAATCCTTTCATTCTTCCATTCTTGCATTTCAGAAATTGTTTCTGTTTGCTCTATCAGCCATTCCAATCACACCAGCTCTTTCACTGTCAGTTCGGCTCACCTCTGCTTTCATATTTATGCTTGCTTTTCCTTTTTCGATCATTCCCGCATTCATGATCACATTTTTCACACTCATGTTCTCATGCTCACGATTCTGACTATCATTCTCAATCTTACACCCCTCACTGCTTTTCGCCTGGTATTCTTCATGTCACATTCACAACTTTCATTTAGATCCTTTAATATATTGCATGTGCAGGTTCTCACTCTCTCACTTCTCTTGTTTAATCTGTCTACAGATTGATCTGCATTTTTTACCCATGCATACATATTATGCTTCCAAAAATGAACCCTCTTAGCCCATTCAGCCCATTCTCAAGAAGGATGGCAAATCACTACCATCAAACTAGCAATACCCAACTCCCACACTACCTTGAAGCCACTTAGCTAATAAATGACTACCAATGTGAATTCCGCTAATGAACAAGAGATTTACTCACATGTCACTCATCTCTGGAAAGATGTCATGCAAATGTTTGGTGAATCTCACTTGCACTTGATATCTCCTAAACTCCCATTATTTAGTCTGTCCAAAAATTTCTGCCTGGATTGCCAGCTTTCTGATTGGATGCATGCCATGTGCGATGGTGGATGGTTCCTTATCCTCTCACTATTCCACTATGCTGGGGTTCCACAAGTTTTTGTTCTTTCACCATCCATCTTCTTTCTGTATATCAACAACCTACTTCAGTTGACCACAACCCAATAAACAGTTTTACTGATGACAACACATTGCACTTCTTTGTTTCATTTGATAAACCTATCTTTACATAAATCACTTCAACAGACAAAACATCAATCTCCACCATCATTTCTTTCTGATCTCCAAGCCCTTCTCCAATGAGGTTCAGATAATTTTGTCTATTTCATGCTAGCAAAGCCAGTTCTGAACTCATTTCCATCAAAAAAGAATAATTTTCTTCCAGGATTATGCTTGACAACAACACTCAAATCTCTAAACAAGATGAGATTTCTCTTCTTTGAATCATCCTGACATCAATCACCCTGATATTCTCCTTGTATAAACACATCACAACCATTTCCTCAGCTTCCAAAAAAAACTAGATTTTTCTTTGCTGAAGGCTTTACTTTCTCTGAACACTGTTCACCTTATACAAATCACAAATCTGCCCAGCTATTGAATACTGCTCTCAAATTTGGGGTGGAACCCCTAAGAGCTCCTTAAAAATACTTAACTTACTACAGAAGAGGACAATCAGATTGATTAATAATCAATTTCTTACCAACTCACTCCACCCAATTTCACACAGGTGTTTGGTTTCTGCAATATGTGTGTTCTATAAATATTTCCATGGTAAATGTTCATATGAAATAGCATCAATAATTCTTCCACTTTTTGCTTAATCCATTGGAACATATGCAGTTGCCCCCCAACATCCCTTCACAGTACAACTTGAAACTCATAGAACAAGTTTCTTTTCCTGCTCCTTCATCCCTGCTATTGTTGTATTATGGAAAGGTGGCCTTCTCCCCTTATGTATTTCCCAAGGAATACAATATATATAGGTGTTCAAATCAAATGTAAACATTTCTCCTTTCCCAATTCACTATCCATACTTGGTACTAATGTACTACAGGTTAATCAACCAATCTCTCCTGTATGGGCTTGACATATAAAAAGAGAAATGTGTTACTACTACTACTTCTATCTCAAGCATTGTATATTATTATTAAAAGATGTTAATAAAATGAGAAATAATATAATTTCAGTGATTGCTGGAACAACCTGGAGTTGTGGGACAAAAGTCCTAAGGTCATCTGCACTAGCCCTCACATTCTGTGCAGCAGAATACTGTGCCCCTGTCTGGGAAAGAAGTGCACATACTAACATCATAGACACCCAGTTAAACTCTGCCATATGCACACTTAGTGGGACACTGAGAAGAACCCCTCTTCCTTGTTTTTCTCCATTATTTCAGTAGAAAAGCATTGTTTTATAACTGTGTTTATATAGCTTTGATTGCACACATGAATTATCCCTAGTGTATCAGTAGTGAAAATGATTGATTGATTTCTTTAGTTACTGTATTAAGTTTCTTCATCAGATATGCTGAGCTTATGTGTCCAAGTCACATGTCTGTCTGAGCATTTTTCTTCAGATGGAAAGGTTTCATTCAAGATGATGCAAGGAATCTCAAAAGGGATTTTCAATTCATGGTGAGTCAGATTGTCTCAGATGCTGCTTAATGAAAATCCTAAGTTTCCAGGAGGAAAAATCCTCTCGCCTCCATCATGCAACCATCCACCAACCAAAGAACACATGTAATTTGCTTACACCAGAGTGATGAGAGACATTGTACTTTTACCTGTGATATCCTCTGATATATCCCATGTAATCTGTATACAATATACTGCTGAGAGAAGCTGTACTGTCACCCGTGATATCTCCTGAATGATGACACATGAATTCAATTTTCTGTAGGGGTGAGATAAGATTCTGCTGTAGGGATAAGATAATATCTGGTAAATTAAGCTCCTAATCTAATATTGCTTAATATTGCCTGAAGCCCAAAGTTTGGCTCAGATATGTTAATGATATATTTGTCATGTGGTCCCATAGCTGCCAAATGTTAAATACATTCCTAAGTCACCTGAACAAACAATGTAAGTATATCCAATTCACCATTGAGATTGAAAACAATAACTCTCTTCCTTTTCTAGACACTTGTCTTCCTTCACTGTCTTTGCTTCACTGTCCACTGTAAACCTACATAGACAAAAATATATACCACCATCCAGCATAAAAACTAGGGTCATCATAATCCTCAAGTATAGAGCTCTAACAATTTGCTCTGATGAACAGGTGCCGAAGAATGAATATGAAAGTATTAGCCAAACTTTTATAAAGAATGGCTACAACAGCAACAAAAAAAAAAAAAAAAAAAAAAAAATTCACAAGATCCCCCACAATAATGCAATGAAAGGTTAAAAAAGATTACAAAATGATGCCATAGGCATACCATACATTCGGGAATATCAGAAAAAAAATAGGCACAACATTACATAAATATGATATTAAGGCAACACTCAAACTCTCTACAAAATTAAAAGCATACTTTGCTCATCTAAGGATTCCTTTCTTTACCTTGTCCACCCAGGAGTTTACAAAACCCAGTGCACCTGCAACTTACTATACATAGGGAAAACAGGATGCACAATTCCAATAAGAAAAGGGAACACAAACACCAGATTAAATTTCTTATGTAGTCATCCAGGCCTTTCCAATTAATTCACTCCAAAGTTGTCATAGAATTAATTGGAAAGGCACCAGGTCCCTACACTTCACCAATACTTGATTTGAAAGATAATTCAAGGAAGCTTGTGAGATACTTATTAATTATCATAATCTCAACAAATATGATGGATTAGCAATTCTAAGAGTCTGGAAGACCCATCTGCAACCTGTATAGCATTCCGAAGAATATGGTGGCAGAATCCCATTACAAGAAATCCTGATTAGTGGATAGAACCTAAAGATAACAGGACTGTAGAAATGCAATTCATGCAGTTTCACTTTAAGATTTTTTTTTATATTTATTGTTTATCTGTCATTTGTATTTAATTTTAATAGACCTTTTTATTATAATAGATTCTTAATTATTTAATTTTATTATTTTTAACTCTCTTCCTCTTTCTTTCCCTCACTAGAGGTTAGGCCAGTGTAAACAGTTAATGTATCACTCATATAGTTTAGTTTACTTATGTGTATTGTTATGTTGTTTGTGTTTTGTTCATATATGTTCCTGATGATGACATTGATATAGAAGTCAAAATGTCAAGCATTATTTTTCTTAATTATAAATGAAGTAATTGCTTTAACAGGTGTTTTTGTTTCCATAAATTCTACACAATGAATCTCCAAATTTATATTGTAACTAATTATAACATTTTTTTAACACATATTGGTTCTTTGATTTATGATTTTTAATTGATTTTTTTAATACAATAGCAGTATATTGTATTATTAAAAAAATCAGTGGAATGATTGGGATTACTGTTTGGCCGAGTGGTCAGCGTATCTGCTCTCTGCTCAAAAGGATGTGGGTTCGAATCCTGCCGTGAGCATGGATGTTTGTGATTGTTTGTGAAAATACTATTGGTGGTGGTGGACAGTGGATGGTGTTGGTGTAGATGATGCAGTTAGTTGGTGTAGATGATGTAGTTGGTGGATTGAGTGGTGGAGATGGAGAGTTTTAGAGTATGTGCCCTCCCTTGATGAGTTTTGGACTCCTTGGAAGCATCACATAATAATAATAATAATAATATATTTATTTATCTTTTTTTAGCCTAATTTCAAGGATTATAGAAATTAGAACTAAAATAAAAGTATTAAACAGGTCCACAGTCTGTCTGATGTGTGTGTGTGTGGGGGTGTGGTGTGTGTGTGTGTGTGTGTGTGTGTGTGTGTTTAATACTCCAGTGTGATTGCTAAAATGCTGCATACAATCTGTCGCTGCAGATTTGTTAATATATCCAAAGATGTTTATTGTCTCTAATGTCTTACTAAGTAAATGTTTTTAAATTCACAATAATACTAAATTTTTGATAAATCATCTTATAAAAGTACATATCCTTTGTAAGAGTATTGGGATTTGTTATTTTATAAGTTTCCTCTCTGAATATTATTATCGTGATTTTGATATTTTAAATCTTTTCTAGCCTGTCATCCATCCTGTAATTATTGTGCTGGAAGAAGGGATGCAAATCAGTGTCAGTCATGTAAACATGGATTTCTGCTTCAGCATTTGGATTCTTTGGATTCTTTAGGAGCTGGTTATTGTGTAGATTCATGTCCTGTCAATTACTTTTCTACTCCTGGAAATACTTGTGAAGGTAGGATCAGGGAGGAGCTATAAAAACTGATGTACTTTTTTCAGTTATGATTATCATCATGTGATTATTATGCTCTTTGAATGAAGAAAGGAATTACAGTATGCTTAATACTGAGAATTAAAAGGCATCATGCATAGTACAGCAGACTTCCTCAAAAATGATTTTTCACAAATGAGATGTGTATACAACCTTTTTCATTTCTGACATGTTAAATTAGTATTGATGGTAACTGAGATAAACTTATAAAGTTGTAATATATGAATCAAAATTGCAATTACAATCTTGTTGTCTGGAACCAGAGAGAGAGAGAGAGAGAGAGAGAGAGAGAGAGAGAAAATTGTAAACATAGGAAAAATCACTGCAAAACAAAGTGCTAAAATACATATATTGGCTGCACTGACAAACAATAATGTGATTAAAGGTAGGTACTGTTTGGCCACAGATACAAGAACCTCAGCTGGCACAATGCCAAGAAGAGTCAATTCATGTTGAAGGGAAGAAAGAAATAAGGCGATGTATGAATTCGTCACAACACGTGAAATCACATGCTTTATACGTAAAATTTTCGAACTGTTGTACAAGCAAAATAGTTACCACTTTAAAAACTAGAATTTTCATTAAAAAAATCTAATTTTCTGACATATAATAATAAACTCTCATCCCACGAAATGCATTGATATCGGAATGATGCATTGTTTAATGATGGATTCGCCTTCTTCTGTCATGCACAGAAGTGGCGGAGGTCTCACATCTGTGGTCAAACAGTAATACTTAGGAAAAATACTTCACAAAAATGACTGTTCCTATTTAATTGGATATACTTTTATAGGAAACAGGAGATGTGTTTTCAAAACTCGACGTGCTTTTTAAGGAGAGGGGCACAACATCCTTGGATTAGCAGAGATGCACTGGACTGAATCAGGGGAGATGAAAGGTGCAAAAATCATTTGGTCTGGGAAATAGTACAGAACATGAAGCAGACGGAGTTAGATATTTCTCAGCGAAAGAGGAAGAGAAGCATCATTAGGATCACTATCATCATCATCATTCTGATAATGATGATGCTGGTGGGTCCAATGTCTGCTGGTGTCTGATGCTTGTTTCACCATTCTTTGCCATTTCCCTCTGTCCTTTGCCAGATGACTCAAATCCTGCACACTCTTTCCACACCACTCCTTCACATCATTTACCTACTCTCACCTTGACTGTCCTTTTTGTTTATGCTTCCCTCCTGTCGTCTGGAATCATCTTCTTATTTCTCCATAATATCTCACAGCAGTATCTGCATTATTATTGATATTCTGCAATAGACATATCAGGTTCCTGTCCACTCCATAACATTTGAATGCAGCCTATGACACTTTCTGACATATACCGCCAAATGCTTTCTGAAAGTCAACAAAACAGGCATAAACATTTTTTATTTTTATGTAGAGCTTTCTCCACAAATAATCTTAACATTAATATTTAGTGCACAGTATTTCTGTCTTTTCTAAATCCCACTTGCTCATCTTCCAGATTACCATATATTGGTTTCCTTATCCTTTCTGTTAATATCATCATAAGTACTTTTGCTACATGACTCATTAGAACAATTGCTTTGTGGTATTTGCAGTCCATTTTGCTTCCTTTTGTTGTGAATAGGTATTAGTATTGATCTTGTTCATTTTTTTGCACTTTGCTTTCATCCCATGCCATGACATACAACAGTATAGTTTGTCTATGATCACCTTGTCACCATGTTTCAGCCTCTCTCTCTCTCTCTCTAGTGATTACATCTTTTCTGAGGCTTTCATGGTTTCTCTCACCAGAATATGATATACTTAGTGAGATAGAATGTGATAGTATAGTGTCTTCAGGGAAGGTAGAGAGAAAGAAAGAAAGGGGAGTATTACTGATGATAGCTGATGAACTGCAACCAAAGAGAGTAGAAGTTCAACTGTGGGCCAATGAAAACAGCACATTTGAGGCTATCTGGTTTGAGATAGAGGCCAGCAGAACAAAATATTCAGCTGGATGCTTCTATAGACTGGGGGATGGAAAGAATGATGGGGATAGTATGTATCGGCAAATAACTTAATGAATGAAGGGTGGGTAATTAATATGGGGGATTTCAACTATGGTAACATTGATTGGAAAGAGGAGAGGACACATGGGAGGAAGAAAATAGATTTTATGCAGTTAATAAGGGATAATTACCTGAGACAGCATGTAATGGAATATACTAGGGGGTTCGAGAGAGAGTGCTTGATCTAGTAATTGCATCTGAGAATTTGTCTATTGAATATGACTTTATTGCCACCAGTGGGTGAAAGTGATCATATAGTCTTAACCTGGGAGATGGCTAAATGTGTGGAATTTTCCACACTGGAAAATTCCACACATCTAGGTAGAATGACAAGCTTAGGAGGTTGCTTGGATCAGTGCCATGGAATGTGAAACTGCAAGTTGTTGCTAGATGTTGATAGTGCATGGGAAGTGGTAAAGGAATGTTTGAGGGAATTGCATCTGAAACTGCATACCTCAGATCAAGAGACTAAATCAAATGGGAGTTAAATAGATGAATATCATCATTAAGCTGGAGCTACAAAAAAAAAAAAAAAAGAAAAAAAAGAAAACAAAAAAATTATGGAGGGAATTTAAGGAGAAAGTTGACCAGCAGGCACAAGAGCAGTACAAAGCACAGACCACAATAACCAGTGTGATAAGAAAGACAAAAGCAGAGTATGAAAGGAAATTAGCAGTGCAGGCCAAAGAGTATCCCAAAACAGTTCTTTTGATATGCAGAGCAGACCTTGTTGGCCGAGTGGTTAGCTTATCCGCTCTCCAGCCAAAAGGCTTTGGGTTCGAATCCCACTGTGGGCATAGATGTTTGTGATTGTTTGTGAAAATACTAGTGGTTATGAGTGGTAGATGGCGTTGGGGTAATTGTGGTCTGTTGATGGACTGAGTGGTGGAGACAGAGCTGTAGAGAAAAGTGCCCTCCCTCGATGAGCCTTTGGACTCCCTGGAGGTGTCAAATAATAATAATAATAATGATGATATGTTGCAAGTAAAAGGAAGAATGTTTATGGGAGAATGATTTTAATGAATGCTGATGGTAGGAAGGTAACTTAATCTGTCAAAATAATAGAATTACTAGGTGAAACTAGGTGATCATCCAGGTGGAGATATTGCAGTAATGAGAGAGGTAAAATAATACGGGACCTGAGGTAAATGAAATGGAGGTGCATAGCATATTCCAGAACCTTAATGTGAATACAGCTATGGGATTAGATGGTATTATTAATATTATTATTATGAGCAACTCCAAGGAGTCCTTGGACTCATTGAGGGAGGCCGTAAACATCATGCCAAGAACTATTCAGAATTTGCACAGTATCTATCATACTTTGCTTTGAACTCATTCACAGCAATGGCACCCACAACAACAACAGACTCTGGCAGCTTGTTCCACTCATTCACCACTCTTCAAGTAAAAAACCTAGTTCTAAAACTCTTCCTAACTACACTCTTGCTCAGTTTGCAAGAGTATAGTTAGGAAGCTGTTAGGAAGTGTAGTTAGGAAGCTTTCCATGGATGGCCCCTAGTTCTCCCACCACAACACCTGTTCCAAAATATTTCCTCTGAACTATTCTTGTAAAAATCCTTCAGAAATTTGAATATCTCAATCATATCACTCCTTTTCCGCCTATCAACCAGTTTCTGTAACCCACAAATCTTCAACCTGTTCTTATAAGGTTCATTCCATAGACCTGCTATCATCTTGGTCACTCACCTCTGGATCCTCTCTACCTCCTTCTCATCACCAAGAAACCCTGGCATCCAGATATGCACACAGTAGTCAAGATGGGGGTCTTATCAAGGCTTGATAAAGAAGCAAAATCTTGTCTCTGCTCCTCAAAGTATTCTTCAGTAACCAAGTGATCTGATGAGCTGCTTTAGCCACTTTTGTTGTGTGCCCCCTAAACTTTAACTCTCTATCCATTAACACTCCCAAGTCTCTGGCTTCATCAATTTCCTGGCGTATGGTTCTGCCAATGTTGTATACTGCTGATAATCTTTTCACTTCAAAATGCATAACCTTACACTTTGCCACATTGAACTGATATCCATTCTCCTTTGCCCAGTCTACCAATCTATCCAAATCATCTTGCAAAATTTTGACATCATGTATATTCACTATTGCTCTACCCAACTTTGCATAATCGGGAAATAAATGAATTCTGCTGCAGGGTTCTGTTCTTGGACCACTGCTATTTAATTTGTTCATTAATGATATAGGAAAGGATCTGAGAGGAACTGTTCATTTAAGGCCAGTGACTATAATGAACATTGTTCATTATAGTCACAGGCCTTCTTTTGGACTCTACTCCTGAATAAACTACTCTCTGATATCTCTCCATCAACTACCCTCCTATCCATCTCACCAATCTTATATCCATCCCCATGCTGCAGTTTACTGATTAGAACTCCATGTGGTATCCTGTCAAAGGCCTTTGCAAAGTTCAGCAGTGTCACTCTTCTCCAAAACTTTGAATATGACTCCTGATATGCTGATCAGTCAGTAATTTGCAACAGCAGTCTTGGAGCCTCCTTTATGCAATGGAACTATTTTTCCCTATTTCCACCACCTTGGGACTAACCCAGAGCTGAGACTTAGATTAAACAATGTGGTCAAGGGCACTGACAGTTCCTTTGCCGCTTCATGTAAGACTCAAGCTGGTATACCATCCATTCCCACAGATGTATTCATATTAAAGTTCTGTAATATGCTATTCACCTTCATTTCATTCACCTTAGTTCCAGTATAAGCCATTGGTTCTTCCCTCATTCCTGAAATATCACCGCCTTGATGATATACTCTTGCAAAGTGGTCACTTAGTAATTCTACTGTTTCGACTGATTCAGTTACCTTTCTACCATGGCCATTCCTTAAAATCATTCTGCCATATACATTTTTTTTCTTGCAGCATATCGAAAGAACGTTTGGGATTCTCTTTAGCCTGCGTTAATAACTTCCTTTCATAATCTGCTTTTGCTTTTCTTACCACACTAGTTATCCTTCTGGCCTGTGCTTTTATTATTCGTGTGTCTGCAGGTCACCTTTCTCCTTAAATTCCCTCCACAATTGTTTCTTTTTTTGCAGCTTTAGCTTAATGTTGTTATTCATCCATTTATCTCCCACTTAATATACTCTCCTGACTCTAGGTATGCAGTCAGGCCATTATCTCCTTCAAATGCTACTTTGCCACTTCCCATGTACTATCAACATCTAGCCCTTGCAGCATGCCATGGCACTGATCCAAGCAATCTCCTAAGCTTGTCATACTTACCAGCCCTGTAATTCTACACATATCCAGTCTTAACTGAAAATTCCACACATTTAACTACCTCCCAGGTCAAGACCATATCATCACTCTCACCAATTACTGGCAATGTGGTCATATTCGTTATAGGCAAATTCTCAGATGCAGTTATTGGATCGAACACTCTCAAACCCCTATATATTCCATCACATGCTGTCTCAGGTAATTATCCCTTAGTAACCACATAAATTCCCTTTCCTTCCTCCCATGTGTCCTCTCCTCCTTCCAGTCTATGTTCCATAGTTAAAATCCCCCATAATAATTACTTGCCCTCCACTCATTGGGTCTATTTGCTGATGCATACTATCTCCATCATCTTTTCCATCCTCTGGTCTATAGCAGCATCCAACTGTATATTTTGTTCGGCTGGCTTCAATCTCACACCACATATCCTCCAATGTGCTATTTTTACTGTCCTGCAGTCGAACGTCTACTCTCTTTGGCTGCATTATGGAGCCAAATATTTATCAATAACACTCCTCCCCCAATCTTTTCTCTCTATCCTTCCCGAACACACTATACCCTTCACATTCTATTGCACTAACTATATCATCTTCCATTAGTTATGTCTCACTAATGTCAATAACCTTTAGCAGGATGAGCCAACCAAGGCCAAAAATTCCTTCTGCTTGTTCCTAATGTTACTTGCATTAGTGTGCATAAAGTGCAAAAGTCCCCTTGACCCACCCCTATCTTGATGCTCTATACTAACTATCCCATTCTGGTTTGTTACCAGTGGTACTAACTTAGGCATAGCATACACATTCTTACACCCATCTGGTTCACTGATGTCTGCATATCCCCCCCCCCAATCTCTGGTTTCCCTGATTCTGCACATCCACTTTTACTTCATTCAACAACAATTTTTACAGTCTTTGAACACCAAATCCATTTAGTTGCAAACCATCCATTTTGTATAAGTCCTTTTGCCCATCAAACTCACTCCACAAACTCCACACCACTCCTCCTGCATAGCCTACCTTCTCAGCTGTACTCTGTCATACTGTGGCAACAGGCTCACTATCTTAACTCTCTCACTCTTTTCTTTTGCTACTTCCAGTAATTCTTTCAAGTTCTCTCTCATGCTATACCTTTTCCTTTTAAATCATTTGTTTCAGCCACTATAATCATTTCTTTCACCCTATGCTTTTTTGCTCTAATAGCCTCACTTGCATCATTAATTTTCGCACCAGGAAAGCACGATTTTTTCAAACTCTCATCAGTCACACCTTTTAATTGAATCACTGTATAACACTCGCTCCTTAATCTCTCTCTCTCTCTCCTGATCATGCCCTCATTTTTCTTATCTCACACTTCTTTCTTTTTGTTATTAGCTGATCTACTTGGTATATATTTCTGCAATCGTTCCAGCTGCTGCTTTGCCCTATGTATCACTCTGTGCAACTGAGCTGTCTTCCTCATTGCAGCTAACTCTTCATTTTTTATATCAGTCAAACTATTGTCTTATTCAAACTTTTACTCTCACTTTCAGCTGTGTCACATTTAATCTCGCTTTCAATGCTATCTGGCTTTACATCACAATTTTCAATTGTATTCTGACTTTCATCCACTATGTCAATCTTGCGACCTGAGACGTACTTTTGATCTTCGCTTTCTTGACACTTTCCACCACTATTGCTTTAACACTAAACTCCAGCTACTCTCGGCAAAGTATACATTCCGCATGCATTGCATTGTATGAAGTATACCGGCTTAAGTTTTACTTGAAGGTACTAGAGAATTGACAGTACCTTTGACCACATTGTTTAATTTAAGTCTGATCTCTGGGTTATTCGCAAGAGGATGGAAAGAGGGGAAAATAGTTTGGTTGCATAAAGGCGCTCTAAGACTAAGACTAATGTACAAATCACCAACCAATCAGCATATCAGAAGTTGTTTTCAAGGTACCACCTCTACATACACATCTTTCACATTTTACTATGCATACATGTTGCACTCATGGCAGCGAACCATTTTCAAAAAGTGTGAGTCATTAATAGCATTTGATCTTTGTACCACTTAACAAATTGACCTGGTGCATACCACCATTGTGTTCTGTTCAAGGCAAGATTCAAAAATTGAATAACAAAAAAAAGTCAATAATAATTCTACATGACTACCAATCATGGAGACACACTTGGTTATCAAAGATAAGCAATAGTATACTAAAATGCAAGCAGTATTGCCAGTTATTACACAAAAGGTCAAGGTGGGATTTGAAAAATTAAAGATTCCAAGAAATTATATTCTTGGTTTAATCCTTTATCCAAGTGTAAGCAAACAAAGTTTGAACGTGAAGTAACTTCACGACTGGGCAACTCGTATATAGAAGCTAATGACTTCACATCACTTGTCTTAGTATCCCACAGTGCAAAGTACACCATGTTCAAGTCATAGTCACAAGGAACTTCATCTACTCCAGGATATGCTAGAGGATAGAGTTTATCCTTCGGGGAGCAAATCAAGGCTACTAACTTAATATGCGTTTTGAATGTGGTGCGAAGGCCATGTTTTATTAGTACTTCTGACATAGGGAATAGGAATAGTGATGTTTTGTTCTTGTCTGTTAGAGGAGGGAGATCTGTTAATATTCACCTTAGAGAACATAAAAAATATATTTGCTAGCATTATTATGGCAAGTCTGGACTGGCAGACAATGCTTTGGACACTCATTCACACAGGATTAGATGAAAGAAAACTAATGTGCTATTTGGAAGTCATTACAAGTCAGAAAGATTATTTTTAGAGTCAGCCATGGCTATGAAGAATTCTTCTAACCTGAACAAGTTGCATTAATTTGCCCAAAATTTGGGAGACTGTTATCTTAACATCAACTCCTACATAGCCGTAATACTACTTTTATTTTATTTTATTTTTTACAACATTAGAGGGTGCCAAATTAGGACTTGAGATCTTTTGTCCATTACAGTTTGAATGGTTTCACTTACTCATTGTTGCATGTAAACTATAACATATTGCTTCCTGCTCCGAAGATGCTAGTTTGAAATCCAGCGAAATATAAACCAGTTAATAAACATTTCTTTTTATAAAGTAGTTTGTTTGATGTTGTTAATACTGTTAAAATAAGTTATAAATAACGTTCAACACCTAAGCTTGTCTGTTAGGTCATAAATATTTAGAGACCAAGCATTTATTAAGCTACTTCTGTCTTCCAGTAAACATGGTAGTTATCACATACTGGGCATCTGAAGTTATCTACCACTTAGAATTTCAAACATCTATACCATAGTTGAATTGGAGTTCAGTTTTCTGTTTGGTTATATGTTTATTATATTATGTATTTTTATACAGTGTATTTATTATGTTATGCATTTGTTTTATTGACATTTGTTAGTAAAGCATTAAAAAGAATTTTGGCAACAATAGCTACATAAAAAAATACATTTTTTAATAGGTATTATTTCTGGGAAATTCCCATATTACTCCTTTAAGTAAATATTATTTTTATGCCTATTTAGCCTATTTTTGTTTAGGAGTGCCCCTTTTATAATTTCATTAGCTTTTTACTGAAATTTTAGGGTATTTCTGATGTTTATGTAGACAGATATATGAAGAATATATAGGAGGAATAATTTGAACATAACTTAGTAGGATGTTGCTGGCTGTCTTCTTATTCAGCAGTATCCTGGCATATGGCGATATACATTCATCTGCTGTTAAAGGAAGGAAGTATGATTGAAAGGAAGGGAGGGGTTAGAAAATGTGGGGGTAGAGAAATGTGGGAGAATTATTGGTGAGGCAAGGGGTATGTGAACTTTTTGAAAAACCCAGTTTTTTTTATATTATTAAAGGTGGGTAAAGAATACTTTGGAAGGGGTGTGAAAATAGAAATTTCTGGGAAAGTGGAAGGATATATAACTCCTACCCCTGATTTTATCCCATCATATCCTTCCCCTTCCCCAATTAATTTTTTCACTCCCTCCCAAAGTATTCTTTGCCCACTTTTAATAATATAAAAAAACCCATTTTTTTTGTAATTTTCCCACATCTCTCTCTACCCCCCACATTTTCCAAACCACCTTCAATCATACTTCCTTCTTTTAACAGCAGATGAATGTATATCGCCACATGTCGGGATGCCGCTGAATAAGAAGATAGCCAGCAACATCTTACTAAGGTATGTCCAAATTATTGCTCCTATATATTCTTCATATATCTGTCTATATAAAACATCAGTAATGCCCTAAAATTTGAGTAAAAAGCCAATGACATTATAAAAGGGGCACTCCTAAACAAAAATAGGCTAAATAGCCATTAAAATAAATTTTTTTAATAAGTGCAGACATTACTAATATGTAGCTATTATATATATATATATTTGTATTTGTATTCTTTTTTTTCTAGCATGTCATAAAACCTGCAATTCTTGCATAGGCTCTACAGAGACTGACTGTATATCTTGCATTAATCCTTTTGTACTCAAAAATGGTTTCTGTGTTTCTGATTGTGGAAGAGGATTTTTTAAAGACAATGGAAGATGTCATAGTAAGTCACATATATATATTCTTGGTTCATAGTAAATTCTAAGTGAACATCTTAACATTTCAGCTAACATAACATGTTTATTTTATGCAGTTGTTTTCATATCGTATTAGTTATCAAAAATATTACTTCATGAGAAAAATGCATTTGAATCTGATCATAAATCTGGCCTTCTCAGTCAAGTATGAGGTTTAACTGGTGTTCTGGTTGGAGATGACTAGATTTTCTGCATGTGTCAATTCTATATCTTTTACCCCTTCAACTAATTCTCAACTAATTCATATCACTAATCTCTTAAGCTTTTTTTTTTTTTCAAAACTTTACCCCATTGTAGCCAATTAGTGACTCACTTGAGACATCTTTTGCTATATATAAAATTTGTGTTGTTATTACTGTAGACTTTTTTGGATATGTATACAGTTAGTTCTCAATTTATGAAGTATGTGACTTATGACCACTTATACTTATGACGATCATCCCATTAATATGTTCACTGAATAACATCTCACTCCTACAACCCATTGACTAAGGTGTTACCATTGTCTTCAAGGCATATTATATGTGCCTTGAAGGCATATTAAGTGTCTCCATAGTGCAACTGGTTGGAAGAATGATGGTATGTTGCACCTTTCGATTGGAAAAGGCCTAAGTTTGATTCTTGTCATGATGAGAGGAATCTTTATATGGGTTTTTTTCAATTGAAGGTGAGTTAGATGATCTCATATGGAGGTAGCAGGGTTTCTTTTTCCCAGAAACTCAGGTTTCTCATCCTGCATACAGATAAATTGACCTTGAGAAAACACGCAATTTACAGACAAAAAATACTGGTGTTGGTGGACAGTAGATGGTGTTGGTGTAGATGATGATGATGGTAGTCGCAGTTCACTGTAGTTGGTGGATTAAGTGGTGGAGATGGAGAGCTGTAGAGTAGGTGTCCTCCATCAGTGAGTCTCTGGACTGCTTGGAGGTGTCACGTAATAATAATAATAATAAAAAAACCCTCAGAGATGTTATGTTCCTTCCAAAAGTCTCTGAGGTTTTCATGGAGATACATCATGGAGTGAGACAACAGCAGAGTGCATGATCATTGTTTGGAAGAAGCTGTTGAAAATATATGTTCGTGAACTTACAGGATTAGACAAAGACAAAGCCTTACAAATGATTGTGACAAGATAGTGATGCTAGCCAAAAAAGCTAGAGATGGAGGTTGAAAATGAAGATGTAGAGTATTTATTGGAAGTTGTGGAAGAAGGGTCTCAAACAAGCCTTATAGATCTAGAAGCAAAGAAAAAAAAAAGAAGAAAAAATGAAGAGAAAAAAGATAAGGAGAAATGATTGTCATGTGGCTTGGCAAGTGGGAGAATAAAAAAAAAAAGTGAATAAGGAAGGTATGAAAGCATGAGAAACTGGAAATAAGGAGGTATTGTACAGAGATTCAATGAGAAGAGATATATTTTCAAAAGGATGAAAAAATGCTGGAAAGGGTCCAGAGGCAATTGATTAAGGTGGTTTCTGGTCTCTGGAATGTTGAGCATGAAGAAAGGTTGAGAAAATGTAACTTACAGAGTCCAGTGAATAGGAGGAAGAGGGGTGATGTGAAAGAGACGTATAAGTTGGTAAGCAGGTTTATCAAATTAATGCAGAAGAGGTTTTTCATAGAATCTTGGGAGAGGAGGGTGGGGAGAACAAGATGTCCCTGAAGCTGTATAAGGAGGATGTGTGAGGGCAAAGGAGTGAGAAGAAGTGAATGATTGGAATGCATTGTTTGAGAGTGTGATGTCTTAATGTGAATGTATTTAAGTCACAGTATGATGAACTGTGTTTATAATAGGGACTCCCCAAAATGAGTCTTTGACTTCATGGAGGTCTGGGAATGGGAATAATAATAATTAATGAGATAGCGAAAAAAGTATATTTTTCAGGTGTAAAGATCAGGGATGTTAGTGAATCTATTAGTTTGAATAAGGAAGTGAAAGAGTTGATTGTTTTGGCTGGCACAAGTGATTTGAAAGGTGAAAAAATATGCAATGAGAGAAGATATCAAAGATTTATTGAAAGAATTGAAAATGAAGAATAACAAAGTAAAGGTTGTGAGTCTGCTGCTTCAGTATGATAGGGCAAAATTGTGAAGAATGGCCATGATTGCTAATGAGTCAATGAGGACATTATGTAAGAAGAATGGTGTGCAGTTTGTAGATGTATAGACTGATGGAAGAAAAGACACATATGCCTGATGGACTAAATTTGAATTGTTTTGGAGTTAGATATTTGGAGAAAGTGTTGTTTAGTGAGAGATAGGAAGTGAAAGAGGGAGTGCAAAACCAGAGAAACTAGGGATATTAGGGAGGATGCAATCAAGCATGTATCTGGCCAACCATGGGACAAATGAGTGTGAGCACAGAAATTATTATGCAAAGTTGAATGTGAACTCAGTTGTTTCATATTTGAAAGTGTTGGTAATGACATTACCCAAGAGTAACTGTGAGTCCAAGGGGATGTTGAAATGCATGTACACGAATTCCAGAAATATTATTAATAGGGAAGAGGAATTTTTGGCCTAGGTCAGCTTGACGTGGTCAAAATTTTAGGCATCAGTGAGACCTAGTTAACAGAAAATGATTTAGTTACAGGAATATATAATGTAAGAGTATTGTATTTTAAGGGAGAATAGGGGCATAGGACAGGAGGTGGAGTATTGCTGAATGATAGATGAATAACTTCAACAAAAAAATTTAGCAATTAAAGAGGATTTTAGGTCTGGAGTGGAGGGATGGCTAATTTGAAACTATCTGGTGTGAGATAGCATCCAGTAGCATGAAATATATTGTTAGTTGCTGCTATAGGCCAGGGTGTCCACAAGAAAATGTAGATTCCATGCATTGGCAGATTAGCACAATGAATGCAGACTGAGCAATTATTATTATTATTATTATTATTAGGGACTTCCACTATGGGGACATAGATTGAAGGGAAGGTATGGTGAGATGGAAGTGGAATTTATACAGTTGCTAAGCAATAATTATCTGAAACAGCATGCCATAGAAGGGATCAGGAGTTTAAGAGTGCTGAAACTGGTAATAAAATCAGAAGTGCCTCCATAGCACAATTGGAAGAACGACAGTACATTGCGCCCTTTGATTGGAAAAGGCCTGAGTTTGATTCCCGTCATGACGGGAGAAATCTTTATATGGACTTTTTCGATTGAAGGTGAGTTAGTCATCTCATATGGAGGTAGCAGGGTTTTTTTCTCTCGGAAACTCAGGTTTTTCATCACATACAGACAAATCGGCCCTTCAGAACACATGCAATTTACAGACAAAAAATACTTGTTGTGGTGGTGGGCAGTACATGGTGCTGATGTAGTTGATTGGTAGTAGAAGTTCGGTAGTGATGGAGATGGAGAGTTGTACAGTGGGTGTTCTCCCGTGATGAGTCTTAGGACTCCTTGCAGGTATCATGAATAATAATAATAATAAGATATATCCATAACTAAGGAAGACACTCTGCCTCCATTTGGAGAGAGAGCTACTGCAGTCTTGTTCTGGGAAGTTGTGGAATTTTCTGTCAAGAAAGGTTTTATATTGAACTATAAAGCTGGTAATTATGACAAACTTCAAAAAGGCATCTTGGAGCAGTGTCATGGTTTGAGAAGCTACAAGAAAAGAAACTAATGCATGGGAAGTGGTTGGAGATTGTTTAAGTATTAGCTTGCAAACCCATGGTCAGGAAGATAAACCAAGTGGGAGTTAAGTGGATGAAAAAATAAGGGGAAAAGAAAACTTTGTAAAAGTAATATAAAGAAAAGGTGATCAGCATACTCATTAGCAGTACAAAATGTAAGCAAGAAGGGTGACTAGGATGGTAAGAAAGGTAAAATCGGATTATGAGAGAAAAATTAACTAAGCAGGCTGAACTAAATCCAAAAGAGTTTTTTCACTATACAGAAAGTAACAGAAAAGTAACTATGGAAGGATGACTTTAATCAATGCTGATGGTAGGAAGCTACAGAGGCAAAAAAAAAAAAATAATAAAAATCAAGTTGCTGAGTGAACACTTTGCCAAGGTATATTATTATTATTATGCAACACCTACAAGGAGGCCAAAGACTCATTGAGGGGAGGACACCTGCTCTACAACTCTCTGTCTTCACCAACTACAATGAATGCAACTACCATCCAGGTGGAAATGTTGCTGATATGACAGAGACTCATGTCAGAATTGAGGTAGACGAACAGGAGATGTTCAGCATATTGAAAAATATCAGTGTGAATGTGGCAGTAGGACTGGATAACCAATGAGCCTGTGTACTATGTGAATATGCAGGAGAATTGGCAGTTCCAGTGATGAAATTGTTCAATCTAGGTCTCAGCTCTGGCAAGGTTTCAAAAGAGTGGCGAGAGAGTAAGATAGTTCTATTGCATAAAGGTGGCTCCAAAATAAAATTTTGGAGCCACCTTTGGAGTCAAAAGTCCATAATGGTAGAACAGATGTTATTTCTTGGGTATGCAATTCTAATGTTGACTGTACTATTTGGTCACAATAGGTAGGACAGCTTACAGCTGCACAGCACCCACTGATCTTTGGGATTGCAGATAAGGGATGCCAATTTTTATATGGTCCATAAGTGATTACCAAGTTGTATATATTTTTTAGGATTTTTGTTAGTTTTTCAGAAGTGCCTTGGATATATGGGATGGTGATTGATTTCTCATTTGATTATGTGCAACCAGGGCCGCTGAGAGAAATTTTTGGGCCCCACTTAAAAAAAAAAAGTGCATCACTTTTGTTTAATAAAAAAAGTCATATAAAACATTAAACATTTATTTATTTTAAAAAATTGTACAATAAATTCAAAATTTGATACATTACATTACATACCATACAAAATACAAACATTAAATAAAAAGAGAATTTTTAAATTTTTATTGCCTCATCTGCCTCATCCACTTCATCACTTTATGGTTAGTGAAATCTTTAATCACCTTGTCATAATCAATTTTCATTGCCATGTCATGTTCTGTTGATAGCAAAGCTAAGCCATTCAATCTTTCCTGGAGCATTGATGGTAAAATGGGGAAAAAACATATTTCGGGAAAAACATCGTAAAGTCGAAATTTATAAATGGTATTTAATAAATCTAGTCCTGGTATAACATCTTTAAACATGGTATTATAAATCTTTTTTATGTGACACTCACGGCTAGCTAAGAGCTTAGCTGTCTGTCTAAAACAAAACACAGTATCATTCTCAATATGCCATTATCCTTTATCATTGTTGTATTATTACGAGAATTAAAACCATACATTATAAACACAGTTATGTGACACATTGGGGCCTGACGGTTGGGCCCTTTTTGATGCCAGGCCCTTGACAAAAGTCTCAGATGTCCCCCCCCTCTCGGTGGTCCTGTGTGCAACTTATCCAAAGCATGATCAGTTAGACCTGACTGACTATAGTTGTGGTGGCAGATGCATTTGTTGTATCCTTCAAGGCAGATACTGACAGATCTAGTTTTTTCCATAATATGACAAGTTTCAAGAACAAGAAGCCTTCTACATATCTGGAACAGAGAGGGGAGGGTGTTGATTTTTAGAAGAGTGGATGAGAGCAGCCAGCTTCATACAAGATTTGAAAGCAGCAGATATAATGTTTTTTCAAAGTTCTAGCTATTTTTTACCACAGGAATTCTCACAGGTATCCTAAGGATCTGTTTGGTGCATATGGATCACACTTCAAGAACAGGTTCCAGAAGAAACTATAAATACTACATCAATCCATATTGTCCTCAAATGTTGGAAAATCCTTTCATTTCTTTTCTTCAATAGTATTTGTATATTGGAATTGACATTTTGCACCTGAAAGCTGTTATGCTTTGATTTTTTATAACTTTTACACATATTTTTCACTTCTATATGATATTATTATTTTCTTGACCTCCATGCAGTCATGAGACTCATCATGGGAGGTCATACTAGTCAGTACTAAGTCTATTGTACCACTCCTTTAATTCATCTACTGTTTGTACTTTTACCATAGGCAATGCATTCCATGTTCCTGCTACTCTTCATGCAAAAAATTTGCTTCTTATCCTTTTACTCAATACTTTGATAAAACTTCCATGGATGACTCCTGGTCCTTGTTCCTTTCTTGCTTTATACATATGAAAAATCTGCTCAACATTAATCCAATAATAACTCTTCAACAGCTTAAATATCTCAATCATATCCCTTCTTCCTTTGTCTTCTATTCTCCAAACTATAGTCTATATGCCTTCAGTATATCCTCATAATCAATATTGTACAGTCCTGATATCATTTTATATCTGTAATCATATGATGATTCCCATGCTTCCTCCATTTTCCCAGTATAACTCCACCAAGTGAGTATGTAGCATCCTGTCTGTGAATCCCAAATTCAAAACCTTACATTTCAGTGTATTAAATTGACATCCCCATTCTTTTGCCCAGTATTCCAGCTTATTCAAATTTTTAAAAAATAAAAAAAAATAAAAAAAAAATAACTGCACTGTTACTAATAACTTTCCCAAACTTCACATAATCTGCAAACAACTGAATATCTCCCCGAAGTCCCATGACAGTGTCATTGACATAAAGATTGAACAGTAATGGTCCCAGTACTGAATCCTGTGGGACTCCACTTGTAACCTTCTTACTGCCTGATAATGTTCCCCTGTATGCAGCTCTCTGATATCAGTCAGAAAGCTGGTTACCAATTTAATCCACTAACCAAATATCCAAGCCGATATGTTGCTTTTTTAAAAACTAAACCAACTTGTCATGTGACATCACAAGCCTTTGCAAAATCAAAGAAAATTACAGTATGTGCCTTACCCTTATCCACTGCTCTTGTTAATGTATTGTAGAAGGTAATTGTATTACTGGAAAAAAGAGCCCCTTAACACATTCATGCTGGCCTGCATAAATAATATTGCCCTCATCTGCCCAGTTTGAGTTCCTTCCAATATCTCCAAAATCTTCACAACTACAGAAGAAATACAAACAAGCCTATAGTGTGTTACCTCCATTCTACCATTACCGTTATGCAATAAAGGTAATGGTAGAATGGCACTATCTTACCCTCTTTCCACTCTCTAGGAAAACCTGTGCCATGGCAAGACTTTCATTAAGCAGCCAAGTTAATGGCACAGTGAGTCCTATAGTACCTTTCCTTAAACCATGTAGTGAAATTCCATCCAGTCTTCTGCCTTACTGACATTTAACATACTCGGTATTTGGAATACATTCTCTTCATTCGATTCTAACACTTCATCACTCCTTATCCCTTTAGCAATAGTATGCCTCTAGCAATAAAGCCTGCTGTACAATTCTTTAATAAAGCATCATTTAATAGCTCAACTGTGTCATCTGCATTAATGATGTAGTGACAGGGATAGAATGTGATGGATTTAGTATTTTTTTTAGTATGGAGGACAAGAGAAATAAAAGAAAAATTAGCATATGAGAGGAGACTGGTACTGCAATTCAAAGATAATCCCAAGGAGTTTTTTCACTTTGTGGTGAGTAGGAGGAAAAATGATAGTGTATGGAGATGGGAATCGGGTGAAAAAAAAGCAGATGACATAGTTGAACTATTTAATGATCACTTTATTAGAGTATTTCATGTTGGTATGACAGGCTATATTCCTAGAAGGATAATGTGTTCTGAATACTGAGTATGTTGTATGTTAATAAGGCAGAGGGGAGGCCTAGATGGAATTTTACCACATCTTTTATGGGAATGTGCTATGGAGCTGACTGTGTCATTAGCTTGGCTGTTTAATGAATGCCTTGCATTGGGACAGGTTCCTAGGGAGTGGAAGGAAGGTAAGATAGTACCATTGCATAAGGGCAGAAGTAGAATTGATGTATTAAACTATAGATATACAGAATTGGGTAGATGAGGGCAATATTATTTATGCAGGCTAACATGGATTTGTTAAAGAGTGCTCTTGTTTTAGTAACCTTTAACCTGGTAACCTTTTATGATAGAGTAACAAGAGCAGTGGTTGAGAATAAGGCATACATTAGATTTTCAAAGGCATTTGACAGGGTGCCACATGACAAGTAGATTTTTAAGTTGAAACATATGGGTTTGGATATCATGTTAGTGGATTGGAATAGTGATTAGCTCTCTGTTCGATATCAGAGAGTTGTATACAGTATTAGGAAGTAGGAAAGTTTCAAGTGGAGTTCCACAGGGTTCAGTACTGGGACCATTGCTGTTCAATCTTTATGTGAATTATATTGTCGCAGGACTACTAGGAGATGTTCCGTTGTTTGTAGATGATGCGAACTTGGGAGAGTTATTAGTAACAGTGTTGATGTTAGGTGGACAAACGAATGGTGATGTCAGTTTAATGCAGCTAAATGTAAGGTTTTAAAATTTGGGATCTACAAATGGGATACTTCATAGTCACTTGGTGGAGATCTACCAGAAGAAGTGGAGAGAGCAAGGGATTTCAGGGTGATTGTGGATAGACTTGAAGTTCTGAGGACATATTGCAAAGGCTGTGAAGGCATCTGAGAGAATTGCTGCAATGTTGAGGAGGACGTTAGCCTTGTATAAGAGATAAAAGTGTGGTGCTCCCCTTGTATAAAGCTTTGATCAGATCAGATCAGATCAGATCTGGATTTCTGTGCTCTGAGCTGGTCACCGGGATTTGAAGAGGATAATGTAACCTTTGAGAGGGAGCAGAGATGAATAACAAAAATGATATCAGGACTGTACAATGTTGATTATGAGTGGAGATCTACCAGAAGAAGTGGAGAATGCAAGGGATTTCAGGGTGATCGTGGATAGACTTGAAGTTCAAAAGACATATTGCAAAGGCTATGAAGACATCTGAGACAATTGCTACAATGTTGAGGGGGACTTTGGCCTTGTATAAGAGATAAGTGCGGTGCTCCCCCCCCCCCCTTGTATAAAGCTTTGATCATATCAGATCAGATCTGGATTTTTGTGCTCTGAGCTGATCACTGGGATTTGAAGAGGATAATGTAACCTTGGAGAGGGAGCAGAGATGAATAACAAAAATGATATCAGGACTGTACAATGTTAATTATGAGGACAGACTAAGGACATGCAGACTACAGAGTTTGGTGGATAGAAGACAAATGGAGGATATAATCAAGACATTTAAGCAATTGAAGCTTTATTGTCATATTACCAGTGAGGAGATTTTTCATATGGTAGAACGAGGAGAAGGAGCAAGGACAGGAGCCATCCCTGGAAGTTATAAAAGGAAGTGGTGAGTAAAAGGGCAGAAGTAAGTTTTTTTGCATGGAGAGTGATAAAAGCATGGAATGCATTGCCTGAGAGGATGGTGAACATGCAGACAGTAGATGATTTTAAGGAGTAGTATGATAGATTTTGTGTTGACCTCTCACGATGTATTGTGACTCCATGGAGGTTAGGAAAATAATAATAATAATAATAATAAAATCAGATTATGAGAAGAAATTAGCTGAGCAGGTGAAACAAAATCCCAAAGAGTTTTTCTTTATGTGGCAAGTAGGAGGAAGAATTGACTATGGAAGGATAACGTTAATGAGTGCAGATAGTAGAGAGGTAACAGAAATAGAAGAAATTGTTAAGCTACTGACTGACAACTTTGCAACTTTTATATCATCCAAGTGAAGATATTGTTATGGTGAAAAAGACTGAGGTTAGAATAGAGTACATGAATTGGAGGTACTTAGGATATTGCAGAATCTGAGTGCAAATATCACTGTGGTATATCAGCTCATGTTTTAAGAAACTCTGCAAGGGAACTATCAATGCCTTTGACTAGGCTGTTTAATTTAAGCCTAGTCTCTGCAAAGTCCCAAGAGAGTGGAATGAGGGCAAAATAAATTCTTTGCTTAAAAGTACCATAAAAGTTGTTCAAAAAGAGAATTTAGGAATGCATGGATAATAATATGATATTGTGACATATTATTAGATATAATAATATAATAATAGAGACATCTGAGCTGGATAAAGGGAATCAGTACACAATGATATTGCTGATTTTGCAGTGGCATTTGACAGGATAACTCGGTTATGTAAACTCTAACAAATGGGCATGGATATGAAACTGGTGATATGGATAAAAGAGTGTGGATAAAAGGGTGATTGACAGATATCTGAAAGTAGTATATGGAGGAGCAGAATCTAATAGAAGGCAGGTGAATAGTGATGTGCTGCAGGGCTATTTGCTTGGCCCACTGCTGTTTAATTTGTACATAAATGATATAAAAATGATCTGAAGAGTAATAGTTAATCAAGATGATGTAGACAGCTTGCAGGATGATTTAAATAGGCTGACAGTATGGGAAAAACATAACACATGTCAATTTAATATGGAAAAGTGTAAATTCATGTATTTTGGGATACAAAGATTACAAGCTGTGTACTATATTGTGTACTACATAGGTGTACTCCATGAAATTGATGAAGCCAGGAATTTGGGAGTAGTAGTAAATAGAGAGTTTAAAATTTAGAGGGCATATTGCTCAAGTAGCCAGTGTAGCTCACAAGATTACTTGGTTATTGAAGAATACACTGACAAATGAACATAAACTGAATACATGAGTAGCTGGATTATTTGTGTTGGTTAGGGAGTCTTTCAATTGATACCATCATATTTGACGTCATGTACAGTTTAGCAGCAAGCCCCAAACCTTTTACATTCAAGCCTATGAATGTAGAATGTTTGGGGTCCGAAGTTGTTACTTGCATTACATGTTAGAAGAAAGTTGGGGACAGAAAACCAAAATCCAAACATGCTAAAACAAAAAGTATATATATACTGTTTGTTTCTTACTGATACTAAAACAGCAGGTACTGAAATAGATTCTAGTACATACACTGATTAGATACTCTTTGTGAAAATTATTAGATTGTAATAGTTGGAGTCTTATTTTTTTCTGGAATCAAAAGTCAATGAAAACTTGTGTTTAACATTCCTTTAAATCTACTTTCAATAGATTAGGGTTCATTACATGATATTTCACTGTTTTTTTTTTTTTTTTTTTTCTTAAAGGCTGCCATCCATCTTGCTCAGCTTGTAGTGGTTTTGGAAGCGATAAATGTATTTCATGCTCAACTGGCACTGCATTTCACCTTGGACATTGCAAAGTACAATGCAACATGGGAAGCTATTTAAACCTGGATGGAATTTGCAAATGTAAGTAAAATAATTGATGTTGTAAAAATAACCATACGTGAACTAATATTATATACTAATTGCTTGTATTCTAAATACAAGCAAATAGAACATCATAACTACTATTATTTCTTATTCTGTAATTATAACATTAGTGCATAATCAAGTGTCATAAGGATCACCATGCACAATTTTTCTTTTTCCAAATGCTGGATTCCTGGATTCCTCTTCAGTAGTTGTTATGTATAATTTTGTATGTAGTCTGCAAAGCATAGAAAAGTGTCAATGAAAGATAGATCTGAACTAAAGTTTGCAGTTATTCCATTAGTTTAGGATGACACAATTGGCTAATTATCATGTGTTATTCTCAGTGCTTTTTTTCTAGGAAAAAAGGTGCCAGAACTCACATCTTGTGAAGCTTTTTATTAAAGAAAACAATATTCAAATCTTAATTTAAATGAAATATAACGCAGCTTTTGCTGTCACAGAGTCACATGCGCTAGTGGGCCAAGTACTGCAGACGTGTTTTGAAGAGCTCCTGATTCAGATAAGTTTTTACTAGGAATAATTAAGTATATATGTGTAATTGTTTGAGTAAGAGTGGCTGTAAACGTTGTACGCTACCGGTATTATTAGTGTGGGTTTTTTTTCCTTGTCTAAACTAAATTATGAAATCGTTATTATTAGACCTAGTAACCGGCAGAGAGAAAAAAAAAAAAAATGGCGGCGGCATTGTCATTCCATGATTTGAATATAGATTTCAGTCGTTTCGTTAAGTGTGAGGTCTGTTATATGTATTCCTTCGATTACATAAATGATTTGTGGATGTTTAGTGCGGATGGAAGAAGGGTGTGTGCGAAGTGTGACCTGAACGAAGAACTAATGAATGCGAATATGAAATTGATGACAGAAAGTGCTAGTACTGATTGTGTCGCGATTGCACGTTTGAAAGAAATGGATGGTGAGCAAGAGAAGCGAAAAAATGTTAAAAAATCAGGAAAAAAGAAAAAGAGCGATTTGACAACCGTAACGGATGTTAAAAGGGACGAAAGTGAGGTGAAAAGAAACGAAATTGAGAGAACGAATGAAAGTAGAACTTGCGTAATGCAGAAATCGCAAGTAAAAAAAATCGAAAGAATAAATGATGGCGAAAGTTCGACGCATGTTGGACCGAAAGTACTGAAACAAAGAAAGATGAATGACAGTAAAAGTGAGAAGAATGATAGCGAAAGTTGGACGCATGTTAGTCCGAAAGTATGGAAACAAAGAAAGATAAATGAGAGTGAAAGTGAGAAGAATGATAGTGAAAGTTGGACGTATGTTGGACCGAAAGTACGGAAACAAAGAAGGATGAATGAGAGGGAATGTGAGAAGAGGGGGTCGAGAGTTAGAAAGTTAGAAAGATTTAATGATAGAGAGAATGTGTCGCGAGGTTCGGAAAGTGAATTAGATTGGATGAGGCAAGAAATGAAATGGATGCGGAATGAAATTAAGAGAATTCAGGTCAAAACTATTAAAATAAATCATGATGGCATGAAAGAGTTAACGAAAGATGAGCGAGTGGCGTTGTATGGCGACTCCATTATTAAAGGTGTGCTAGAGGATAAAATGCACAAGGTATGTTTTCCAGGCAGTAAAATAAGTAGAGTGATTGAGGCATTGGATATGAGGTGGGAGCGAGCAAAAGAGTTAATTGTATTAATTGGTACAAATGATTTGAGAGAGAACAAAGAGCATGTCAAAATGAATGTCAAGAGACTGCTTGGAAAGATAAAAGAGAATAGTGTGACAGGAAGGGTGGTCAGTGTGTTGCCTAGGTATGATTGTGGTGAAATGAGGTGGAGAGCAAGGATTATGAATGGTATTCTGGCTGAAATGTGTGAGGAGATGGGTGTACAGTTTGTTAATGTGTGGAATGAGTTTGAGGGACGAAGTGAGCTGTATGGGAGCGATGGACTGCATTTGAGTGGTTATGGTGTGAGTCGCTTGGAGAGACTGCCGCTGGAAGGTAGAGAAGTGAATAGAGAAAATGAATCAGATCGAGAGGGGAGTGATGTGGAAGAGCAGGAGAGTAAGACAGGAGAGATTGAAGAAGTGGAAATGAATGGAGAGGTGAGTGGTATGAGTATAGAAAATGAGAGAATGGGTGTGCAAGAGGAGCAGGGAAACGGGGAGGCCCAGGGACAGGGGCACACAGTGTGAGAAAGGTGGATGCTCCAAGAGGAGGTGAGAGCATGTGTAGGCAGGAAAGTAATGGGATGACCAGGGATCAAGAGGAAACATGTTGTTGCAAAGGGTTCTAAAATGAAGAAGCAGAAAGAGAAATGGCCCCAGTCCAGCATGGAGAGAGCACATCGAGTGAATGGTATCAGTGGAACTAGCTGTAGATCCAGAAATGAGTTGTTGTGTTTGTATACCAATGCTAGAAGCATAAGAAACAAGGCGGATGAAATAGTTGCACTAATTGTGTCTGTGTACCCAGAGATTGTTGGAATAAGTGAGACATGGTTAGATGAGGACGACATCCTGACAGGAATAGAGATGGAAAGGTATGATGTGTTTCGTGAGGATAGAAGGGATAAAAAGAGATGGGGAGTGCTATTGATGATAGAGAAAGAGTTATGTCCATACAAGGTAGAGATGCAAGAGGGAAATAGGGCCAGTGGTTTTGAGGCAGTATGGTGTGAGATAGAGGTGAATAGAATCAAATACTTGGTGGGATGTTGTTATAGACCTGGTAATGTGGATGGTGGTGATAGTGAAATGTATAGTCAAATAAGCCAAGCAAATAAGAAAAGGGTGATCATTATGGGTGATTTTAATTATGGCAATATAGACTGGATTGAAGAGATAGCGACTGGAAGTAAAGAAAATGAGTTTCTTGAGTTTTTGAGGGATAACTACCTCAGACAGTATGTAACAGAGGGCACACGAGGATTAAGGGTCTTGGATTTGGTCATCTCATCGGAGGATATAATTATAAATGAGGTGTCAAATCATCCACCAATTGGTGAAAGTGACCATGAGGTGATTACCTGGGTGGTTGACAGCAGTGCAAGGACCCCTGTGAAAAAAGGGTATATGTGGAACTACAAGGGGGGTGATTATGAAGAGCTCAGGAGACATCTTGCAGATGTAGCATGGAATGAGGAGTTAGCTGGAAAAGAGATCAATGCAGCTTGGGGGATTTTCAAAAACTATTTAGTAGATGCAATGTCTAAATGTATACCACGGGTGAGAAGGTTAAATAAGGTAGGTGTGAGATGGATGAATAAAGAGATTAAGCATGTGATACATAGAAAAAGGGCATTGTGGAGGCAGCATAAGAGAAGTGGAAATAACCAATTTCATGAGGTCTACAAAGACCAGGCAAGGAGGGTGAGTGGGTTGGTAAGAGTAGCTAAAGAGAGGTATGAACAGCAGTTAGCTAATGAAGCCAAAAAGAATCCTAGGGAGTTCTTTCGATATCTAGCCAGCAAAAGAAAGAATGATTATGGAAGGATGACATTGATTGGAGGAAATGGTATAAAGACAGCTGTTGCAGAATGTGTTGTGGAGATACTTAATGAGCAATTCATAAAGATCTTTCAATCTTGTGAATGTGACTTCATGGAGAGATTAAGAGCAGTTGATGATGGGGAGGAGAGACTGACTGTAAGTGAGCAAGAGGTGTTTGGGGAGTTGAGTAAACTAGATGTAAATAAGGCTGTGGGACTTGATAATATATCACCACGTATTCTGAAGGAGTGTGCCAGAGAGTTGACACCTGCCTTGACATATTTTTTTAATACGAGTCTTGCACTTGGTCAAGTTCCTAAAGAGTGGAAGGAGGGCAAGATTGTGCCACTTCATAAAGGAGGTGATCGAACTCAAGCATCAAACTATAGGCCTATCTGTGTGTCAGGTGTTGTGGTTAAGTTGTTGGAGAAGCTTGTGAGAACTAGGATCCAGAGTTGGGTTGACAACAATGGTATAATCTTTGATGGACAGCATGGATTTGCTAAAGGGAGGTCATGTTTTAGTAATCTACTTACTTATTACAATAAAGTGACTGCTTCCTTGGACAGAGGAGAAGGATACACAGTAATATACTTGGATTTCGCAAAGGCTTTTGATTGAGTACCTCATGAAAAGTTGACAGTCAAACTAGAGCAGATGGGGTTGGATATTAGATTAGTGCATTGGATTGGAGACTGGCTATCTGATAGGTATCAACAAGTTGTGTATGGGGGTGCAATATCCAGGAAAAGGAAAGTCACTAGTGGAGTGCCTCAGGGGTCTGTTTTAGGGCCATTACTATTTAACTTATATATTAATGATATTGGTGAAGATTTGGATGGAGATATTCAGTTGTTTGCAGATGATGCAAAGTTGGGACGAACCATAAAGAGTAGTGAAGATGTTGTGGCCTTGCAAGAAGACTTGAATAAATTGAGTGATTGGGCAAGCAAATGGGGATGTGAGTTCAATGTTGCAAAATGTAAAGTTTTAAAATTTGGAAAACAAAGATGGGATGCAGAATTTATGCTTGGTGAGAATATATTGTTGGAAGTAGAGGAAATAAGAGATCTGGGGGTGATAGTGGATAAGGATCTAAAATTTAGGGGACACATCGCCAAAATTGTGAAGACAACACAAAGACTTCTGGGAATGATGCGGAGGACACTGACATGTAGAAGTAGGGAGATACTTGTTCCAATGTATAAGGCTTTGATTAGGCCACACATGGACTATTGTGCCCAGATTTGGTCACCGGGTTTTCAGAAGGATGAAGAGATGTTGGAAAGGGTCCAAAGGCGACTGACTAAGGTAGTTTCTGACCTCTGGAATGTTGAGTATGAGGAAAGATTGAAAAGATGTAATTTGCAGAGTCTCGTGGAGAGAAGGAAGAGGGGAGATATGATAGAGACCTACAAGTTGGTAAGGGGTTGTTATAGGATCAATGGTGGAGAAGTTCTACAGAGAATAGTGGGAGATCAGGGGAGAACCAGAGGTCATCCCTGGAAACTGTATAAGGAGGGTGTGAGTAAGGGAGTGAGAGGCAGGTTTTTTTTGTGCAGTGTTGTGAGTGATTGGAATGCCTTGCCTGAGAGCGTGGTGTCTGCAAGTAGTTTGAATGTGTTTAAGACACGGTATGATGAGATGTGTGTGTAAGATAAAAGGACCTCCTAGATGAGTCTTTGACTCCATGAGGTCTTGTTTAACAATAATAATAATAATAATAATAATTTCACAATCAGTATTCTCTGCATTCTCTGGCCTATAACAGCATCCTATCAGATATGCTAGCTGTTTATTTTAACTTCACACCACACAGATTCAAAATCTGTGCAAGCACCATCAACATCCACACTTTGCAGACACAATTCCTCTGCAATCGTTAACAGCACTCCCCTCCTCTTTTCACATCTCTATCCTTCTGGAAAATTATATATCTTTCTAATTCTATTCCAGACATCACATTCTCCTCAGACAACCAAGTTTCACTTATTCCAATTACTTTTGGACATACCGTCTCAATCAGTGCCACAAACTCAGCTCTCTTGTTTTGATTACTCCTTGAATTTGTGTATAAACATAACTATCATTGTAGGTTTGAGGCCATCCTACCAGCACCAACATTCTCTATTCTAGCTGCTATGCTACACTTCTCTCTCTTTGGTTTGACCACTCCCATTTCCCTGATCTTGACTATGATTTCCATTCTTACCTCTCTCATCCTCACCTTTATGCATTCTATCACCATGTGCTGCTGCAACCATATCTTCAACCTCATATCCATCTTCCTCCTGCTGTACAATCTGTTGATTTGTGCTATCCTGTTTCACAGGTAGACTCTGATCATTTGCTATATTAACTTCTTAACTCTGTGCTTCAGAAAACAATAGCCTTATTAATTGCCCAACACCAAACCCATTCAAATGCAATCCATCAGGTTTATACTATTTGAACTTCCCTTCAAATTCACTCCACAGATTTCTAAATTGAACCCCTTTGTCTCACACAGGTCAGCCATCTTACTATTCATTATCTCTGCTCTCCTTCTCATTTCACTGTTATCATATCTGGGCAACATGTCTACAACTTTTCCAACAACACTATTATTCTTTACCTGCTGCAACAACTTCCTCAAGTTTCTATCAACATTTTTCTTCTCCCCAACTAGTCATTTATGCCCACAACTGCCACTAATTTCGACATCTGGTATTTCCTTTTCTGCAATGCTTCAGTTATTCGCTTTATTGTTCCACCAGGAAAGCATGTTTTGTGCACTTTATTAGTAGTCACACCTCTAATGATCGAATCACCATATACTGATATACAACTATCTTTTGATTCTTTCTTTATAACATTAACTTCTTCCTTCTCCTTATCATCAGCCAATCTCTCCTTTAGCTGTTTAATATCCTCTTCTAGATGTTTCATTTCGCTTTTCATTTTCATTAACTCCTGTCGAAGCTCTTCTACTACAGTCCTGACATTTGCTCACATTTCCAATCGCTCTAATCTATCCAGACACTTTTCACATATGTTAATGCTTTCCTTCTTCTCATTTACCCAAAACAGTCCACAGATCGTTCAGATTTTTTTGCCACATACATATAGCAGTTTTCACAACGCATCCACTGTGAAAAATCTAAGGCAAAGCCAGACTTTCATACAGAAGCCTTCCATGCTGCTGACATATGTTTCTTTATTGATGCCATCGTTAAAAGCTGAAATAGCACAAAAAAACAAGTAGCAGAACAATATAAACAACAAAAAAATTTCAACAACAACAACACCACTGATGGATACTTGTATCCAAACTGAAAAGAATTCAGCACAATTAGCAATGAAAGCTACACTATACACTAATTAAAAACACTTTTTTTTATGGCAACTCAAAACTACAGCTACGCTACTTGCGACACTAGCGCCACACTATATGACTCATTAACATTCGTGTTTTGAATGTAGTTAAAAGTCTGTCTCCCTAATGATGTCCACTTAACGTTGGATGAAATATATTCGAGTAGCCGGCCTGGTTGGCAGAGAGGTAAGCATATCTGCTCCAGCCTGCGGGTTCGAATCCCGCTGTGGACATGGATGTTTGTGATTGTCTGTGAAAATACTAGTGGTGATGGCGGACAGTAGATGCTGTTGATGTAATTGCTGTTCGTTGTAGTTGGTGAGACATAACTGTAGAGTAGTTGCAATTCCTCGATGAGTCTTTGGATTCCCTGGCGGTGTCATGTAATAGTAATTACTGAATTAAATTCTATATATTTTTTGTTAGTGTAAGCCATGAAGATTTTTTAGAAAAGAATGCCCAGTTTGTTCAATTTTTAAAATTAATTATTTTATTGCATTTTATTTTGTATTTGTTTAACATATGAAAATGCAGAAAGTTTTTTACCTTGGGTGTAATATACATTAAAGATACTAAGAAATTTTATATATACTTGGTTTTAATCCTTTTTCCCAAGTAAGCAAAACAAAGTTTTGCATGTGAAATATATTCACATCTGAGCTACTTGTATATAGAAGATAATGACTTCATATTACTTACCTTAGTATGAATCCCATAATGCAAAGCACACCCCATTTCAGGCGTGTATAATGCAATGCATAATGGGATGGGCCACCACCCAGACTGGATTTGACCGTTATTGAATGTTCAAGTACAGGTCAAACTCCAAAAACTCAACGTTGTTTCCCCTCAGTAACAGGATCACCCTGCCACTGAGAAGAACTCTCAGAACCAGTTGGCTCTACACCGTGGCAGGCTCACCCCCACCACCGAGCAGAGCCGTTCATTTGCTCATTTGCTCATATCTCATCCGAGGGGTAACAGCAACAACTGTGCCTCAGATAACTTCACGGGCTACAGCATTGCCATTCATTACCCCCACCTACCCACCTAGGACATGGGTGACAGCAACAGCCGAGCCTCAGTTAAAACTTCATGGGCTACAGCTACCATTCATCACCAAAGCTTCCAACCGGTTTCGACCTTTGTTGAGGTCTCATCAGTGGGAGCCAGACCATGGAGAGATACTAAGGTTGAAGTAATGCAGAAGTCATATATATCTCCTATACAAGTAGACAAAAGGTGCTTCACCTTCTTAATAAAAATCTCTGGATGAGAGAAAGATGTAGAAAGTTTTTTAACCAAGTATATATAAAATGTTTTGGTATCTTTAACATATATTACACCCAAGGTAAAACACTTTCTACATCTTTCTCTCATCCAGAGATTTTTATTAAGAAGGTGAAGCACCTTTTGTCTACTTGTATAGGAGAAAGATATATATGACTTCTGCATTACTTAAACCTTGGTATCTCTCCCAGGTCTGGCTCCTACTGAAGAGAACTCAGTGGGAGCCTTCTTAATAAAAATCTCTGGATGAGAGAAAGATGTAGAAAGTTTTTTAACCAAGTATATATAAAATTTGTTGGTATCTTTAATGTATATTACACCCAAGGTAAAAAAACTCCTTGGGAAAGGTCAGACCTTACCCAAGCATCCGATAATGTCCGACATCCCTTTCTGTTTCTCCACCAAATTGGTGTAGGTAAAAAACTGCTATCTGTTATGAAAGGTGCCTATTCCAATTCAACCATCCACCTCCTAGTTAATGGGTTAGTTTCAGACCCATTAACTAGGTCTGCTTTTTGCATTGGTTCTTGAACCTTTCTTACAACAAGTCAACAATACACTTGCTGACTTGAAAAATTCAGCAAAAGTAGCAGATTAATTATTAATGCAGACAAGACAAAATTAAAAGTTTATGGAAAGTGGGATCTTGGAGGCATTCCTTTTGGACTAACCCCAAAAAGAGAACCCCTCATTATACTTGGAATTCCCTTCTCCACTTACCCAATATTATTAGTCAAAGAACTTATATACAAGAACTTGGAAATGTTAGAAGACTGGAAAATTGGGCTGCTCTCCTTTTCTTCTAAAGCCATAGTACTCAAAACCATAATCTTTCCTGCTCAGGTGTACATAATAAATATTACAGATATCACAGAGGCCGAAGAAAATCAATTATATAGTAAACTTCTGCAAATTTTTGGTCTAGCCGATACCAAGAAGTTAAAAAGGAATTTCTATCAATGAAGCTTGGAGGATTTGGACTTCCAGTCTTAAAATTATGTTATTTAAGCAATACAGCTTCAAAAATTCATAAAATATTGCAAACTAATCACATACGTGTAGACCTTCTCCGGTACTACTTGGGTTTTCATCTTTCTCTGTTTGTAGTTAATGTTTATAAAGGTCCAAAAGCTGAGATTGTTCCTGAATACTACAACACTCTGTGCTTAACTCTAAGACTGCTAAAACACTCTGGAATTGACATTCTTTCCATTAAAAAAAGTAAAATTTGGTATAAAGAAATCTTTAATCTCTTATTATTATTATTATTATTATTATTATTAATATTATTATTACCCCAAGACCTCATGGAGTCAAAGACTCATCTGGGAGGTCCTTTTATCACACACAGAGCTCATCATACCGTGCCTTGAACACATTCAAACTCCTTGCAGACACCACACTCTCAGGCAAGGCATTCCAATCATTCACAACTCTGCAAGAAATAAACCAGCTTCTCACTCCCCACTCACAACCTCTTTATACAGTTTCCAGGGATGACCTCTGGTTCTCCCCGGATCTTCCACTATTTTCTGTAGACTTCTCCAGCATTGATCCTATAACAACCCCTTGCCAACTTGTAGGTCTCTATCATATCTCCCCTCTTCCTCCTGTCCACCAGACTCTGCAAATTACATCTTCTCAATCTTTCCTCATACTCGACATTCCAAGAGGTCAGAAACTACCTTAGTCAATCGCCTTTGGACCCTTTCCAAAATCTCTTCATCCATCTGAAAACCAGGTGACCAAATCTGGGCACAATAGTCCATGTGTAACCTAATAAAATGGAACAAGAATCTCCTTACTTATACACATCAGTGTCCTCCGCATCATTCCCAGAAGCATTTGTGTTGTTTTCACAATATTGGTTATGTGTCCCCTAAATTTCAGATCCTTATCCACTATCACCCCCAGATCTCTTATTTCTTCCACCTCCAACAATATATCCTCACCAAGTATAAATTCTGCATCCCATCTTTGTTTTCCAAATTTTAAAACCTTACATTTTGCAACATTGAACTCACATCTCCATTTCCGTGTCCAATTTATTGAAATCTTCTTGTAAGGCCACAACATCTTCACTACTCTTCATGGTTCATCCCAACTTTGCATCATCTGCAAACAACTGAATATCTCCATCCAAATCTTCACCTATATCATTAATATACAAGTTAAACAGTAATGACCCCAAAATAGACCCCTGAGGCACTCCACTAGTGACTTTCCTTTTCCTGGGATATCGCTTCCCTGTACACAACTTGTTGATACCTATCAGATAGCCAATCTCCAATCCAATGCACTAATCTAATATTCAACCCTATCCACTCTAGTTTGACTATCAACTTATCATGCAGTAATCTATTAAAAGCCTTTCCAATATCTAAATATATTACTGTGTAGCCCTCTCCTCTGTCCAAGGAAGCAGTCACTTTATTGTAATAAGCAAGTAGATTAGTAAAATATGACCTCCCTTTAGCAAATCCATGCTGTCCATCAAATATAATACCATTGTTGTCAACCCAACTCTGGATCCTAGTTCTCAAAAGCTTCTCCAACAACTTAACCACAACACCTGACACACAGATAGGCCTATAGTTTGATGCTTGAGTTCGATCACCTCCTTTATGAAGTGACACAATCTTGCCCTCCTTCCACTCCTTAAGAACTTGACTGAGTGCAAGACTCGCATTAAAAAAATATGTCAAGACAGGTGTCAACTCCCTGGCACATTCCTTCAGAATACGTGACGATATACTGTCAAGTTCCACAGCCTTATTATCATCTAGTTTACTCAACTCCCCATACACCTCTTGCTCACTTACAGTCAGTCTCTCCTCCCCATCATCTACTGCTCTCAATCTCTTCATGAAGTCACATTCACAAGATTGAAAGACCTTCATGAATTGCTCGTTAAGTATCTCCACCACACATTCTGCAACAGCTGTCTTTATACCATTTCCTCCAATCAATGTCATCCTTCCATAATCATTCTTTCTTTTGCTGGCTAGATATCGAAAGAACTCCCTAGGATTCTTTTTGGCTTCATTAGCTAACTGCTGTTCATACCTCTCTTTAGCTACTCTTACCAACCCACTCACCCTCCTTGCCTGGTCTTTGTAGACCTCATGAAATTGGTTATTTCCACTTCTCTTATGCTGCCTCCACAATGCCCTTTTTCTATGTATCACATGCTTAATCTCTTTATTCATCCATCTCACAACTACCTTATTTAACCTTCTCACCCTTGGAATACATTTAGACATTGCATATACTAGATAGTTTTTGAAAAATCCCCCAAGCTGCATTGATCTCTTTTCCAGCTAACTCCTCATTTCACGCTACACCCGCAAACTGTCTCCTGAGCTCTTCATAATCATCCCCCTTGTAGTTCCACATATACCCTTTTCTCACAGAGGTCCTCGCACTGCTGGCAACTACCCAGGTAATCACGTCATGGTCACTCTCACCAATTGGTGGATGATTTGAAACCTCATTTATAATTACATTCTCTGATGAGATGACCAAATCCAAGATCGTCAATCCTTGCGTGCCCTCTGTTACATACTGTCTGAGGTAGTTATCCCTCAAAAACTCAAGAAACTCATTTTCTTTACTTCCAGTTGCTATGTCATCATTCCAGTCTATATTGCCATAATTAAAATTGCCCATGTTGATCACCCTTTTCTTATTTGCTTGACTAATTTGATTATACATTTCATTATTGCCACCATCGATATTACCATTGTCTATAACAACATCCAACCAAGTATTTAATTCCATTCACCTCTATCTCACACCATACTGCCTCAAAACCACTGGCCCCATTTCCCTCTTGCATCTCTACCTTGTATGGACATAACTCTTTCTCTATCATCAATAGCACTCACCCTCCCTTTTTACCCCCTTCTATCCTCATGAAACACATCATACCCTTCCATCTCTATTCCTGTCAGGATGTCGTTTTCTTCCAACCATGTCTCACTTATTCCGAGAATCTTTAGGTGAACGGACGCAATTAATGCAACCATTTGATCTGCCTTGTTTCTTATACTTTTAGCATTTGTATACAAACAGAATAGCTCATTTCTGGATCTACAGCTAGTTCTACTGATACCACTCACTCGATGTGATCTCTCCATGCTCGACTTGGGCCATTTCCCTTTCTGCTTATTCATTTTAGAATCTTTTCAATTCCAACTGTTTCCTCTTGATCCCAGGTCATCCCATTTATTTCCTGTCTACACATGCTCTGACCTCTTCTCGAAGCATCCACCTTTTTCACGCTGAGTACCCCTGCTCACCCTGAGCCTCCCCATTTCCCTGCTCCTCTTGCACACCCATTCTCTCATTTTCTATACTCATACCACTCACTTCCTCACTCATAACCACCTCCTTACTCTCCTGCTCTTCCACATCACTTCCTGCTTGATCTGATTCATTCTCTCTCACTCTACTCACTTCTCTACTCACTAAAAAAATTCGGGTAAAAACCATTAAAACTAATCATGATGGCACAAAAGAGTTAATGAAAGATGAGCAAACTCATTCCACACATTAACAAACTGTACTCCCATCTCCTGACACATTTCAGCCAGCATATTATTCATAATCCTTGCTCCCTGCCTCATCTCACCACATGTAACATGCTGACTACCCTTCCTGTCACACTATTCTCTTTATCTTTCTAAGCAGCCTCCTGACATCCATTCTAACCTGCTCTTTGTAATCTGTCAAATCATTCGTGCCAATTAAAAACATCAACTTCTTTGCTAGCTCACTCCTCATATCCAATGCCTCAATCACTCTACTCATTTTAACGATGGGAAAACATACCTTGTGCAGCCTATCATCCAGTACACCTTTAATAATGGAGTCGCCATATAACACCACTTGCTCATCTTTCATTAACTCTTTTGTGCCATCATGATTAGTTTTAATGGTTTTTACCCGAATTTTCTTAATTTCATTCTGCATCCATTTCATGTTTTTCCTCATCCAATTCAATTCAACTTCTGAATCTCATGTCATATGCTCTCTATCATTCATTCTTTCTAATTTTCTAACTCTCGACACCCTCTTCTCACTTTCACTCTCATTTATCCTTCTGTGCTTCCGGTACTTTCGGTCCAACATGCATCCGACTTTTGCTATCATTCATTCTTTTGATTTTTCCACTTTCGATTCCTGCATCATGCCATTTCCAATTTCATTCGTTCTTTCAATTTTGTTTCCTTTCACCACCCTTGCCTCACTTTTGTCCTTATTAACATCTGTTACGGTTTTGAAATCACTCGTTTTCTTTTTTTAACATTCTTTCGCCTCTCTTTCACACCACCCTTCTCTTTCGAACGCGCACTCATTTTCCCAGTGACATTCTCGCTACTAACACTTTCTGTCATCAATTTCATATTTGCATTCATCAATTCCTCATTCAGGTCACACTTTGCACACACCCTCCTTCCATCTGCCCTAAATATCCACAAATCATTTATGTAATCGAAAGAATACATATAACACACCTCACACGTAACGAAATGACTGAAATCTAAGTTAAAGTTATGGAATGACAAAGCCACCGCCATGTTTAATCTGCTGGTTAACACTCTAAAGTCTAATAATAACAACAAATTCATAATTAAGTTTAAGCAAAACAAAATCCCCCACCCTAATAGTAATGGTAATGCACAACTTTTACAGCAGCTCTTACTCAAACAAACACACATATATACTTAATTATTCCAAGAATACTTATCTCAATCTGGAGCTATTCTTACACACGTGCACCATGCTTGACTCACGAGCCAACTATTCCACAGTTCCACAGTTGGATAAGAAGTTCCACAGTTGGGTACTGACAACAATATTTTGTTTCATAACTTGATGAAGTTCCAAGGGCACCATAACAGGAAAGATCTTGCTTGGAGAATTGCATATGGTCATCTTCCAGTCAATGCCATCAAATGGAGGTAGTTTAACATCGGAGATCCAATTTGTGACATCTGTTACAAATTGAAAACAGTAGAACATGCATTCTACAACTGTCCTCTTGCTCTGCGTATTTGGAACAGATTATGTAATGTGTTGGGCATGCCACTATTTACAACAGAACAGGTTATTTTTTTACAATGCCCACCACCTGTCAGCAATGGGAAGAGAATTTTGATTTTTATAATTAATGAATTAAAATACCATTTATGGAAGGTTAGAAAAAAACATGGATTTGAAAACCAGCAATATGACATCCAAATGTTTTATAATATTGAATTGTGGAAATTTTATTGTTCAGTCAGACGTTTTTTGTATTCAGAAAGAAGCATTCTAGAAGATATCAGTTTATCACTAGATGGTGTAAACCACCTACATTATGCAATATTCACATGGGGAGATAAAATTCTGTCTATTCTTGCTATGAGAGGTTTTTTAAATAGTTCCATCCTCTTAATTCAATGTAGTCTTAAGTCAATTGCTGGGATGACTGGAGAGCAATCCCAGGCAGAGAAGGCCAACTCAAGGTGGTTACCTCAGATGGGGCTAACCACCTGGGTATCAGTCGTCTTTGTGTTTTAGTTTCAATTTGTTTTTTGGTTTGGTTATTCATCTATATGAGATTGGTGAAAAAGTAAAACTAATAGCCTTTGGCTATATGATGATATAAAAGAGCTGAGGCCTTTTCTCACTCTCTCTCATGCCATCTATTTGTCTTTTTTTCTCCTAATACTATCAAGCTCTCTTGCATCCCTATACTAACCACTCTAGGCCTATTGATAAGCAACCCTTTACTTTTTCACCTCAATAAAGGTTGAAAAAGGGCCACTACCGGTCTAGGTAGTGGCCCTTCCCATTATGCATTGCATTATACATGCCTGAAAGGGGGGGGGGTGCTTTGCATTATGGGATACATATAAAGGCAACTGATATGAAGTCATTAGCCTCTATATCAAGTAGCTCAGACGTGAATATATTTCACGTGCAAAACTTTGTTTTGCTTACTTGGGAAAAAGGATTAAAACCAAGTATGTATAAAATTTCTTGGTATCTTTAAACTTTAATGTATACTGAATATGGCTTTGATGCTTAGCTGAAAATTTTATATCAGTTAAATTTAATTCCACATCAGTTTGCATTTCTGTCTTTAATTTCTACTTTTATAACACTTAGTATGTCTTAATCCTTATTATCAGCATATATTAAGACATTTGATGCAGAAATATTTGTTCCAATGTTTTATTTTTAATAGAGTTTGTTTTGATTTCAATGTTTTGATTACAGCTTGTCATTCCAGCTGTGAATCATGTATAGTTGATAGCACCAATAGTAGCAACTCTTTGTGTATATCATGTGGAGATCCTAGTCATTATCCATTTGGGAATATTTGTGTTTCTGAATGTCCAGATGGCTATTTTCTTAATAATTTTGGTTTTTGTGAAGGTAAGTGTTTTGAATTCTAATTCATATCAAATTGAGATTTATATTGACTATATGCTTCTGAAATGGTATGATAAATGCTTTGTTTCTTGAGCTGGCAAGGTGCAGGTTGATTAAAAATCATATAATTTTTTACTGTATTTTAAAGAATTATTTATAAAATGAATTATTTATATATGGATTTTAGATATTCCTGGAAACAAAGTATATAGCATTATTTATAAAAAAATAAAAATAAATACCTGACTTTAAATCAACCTGTGCCTAGTCAGTCAAGAAACATAAACCATTGATACCATTTCAGTGCATAGAACTCTTTTTTTAAGTTAGACAAATGTTTTCCTTTTTAAGATTTTTGATTCAGATATTTTTTTTATGATAAAATTAAATTCTGTTTCTGATTTCTTGTCAGTAATTTATATAAACAAACAGGGGTGGCCTCTTGTGGGAATGGATACTTGGGAGAAGGGAGACAATGTCAGGTAACACTGAGCCCAGTGGAGTCTAGAAGGGATAAGGCTGGGTATAGAAACAATGGCATTTATATGCTGTATACTAATGCCAGGAGTATCCGGAATAAGGGAGAGGAATTGGTGGCGCAGATAGCATCAGCCTGGCCAAAAATTATTGCGATCACTGAGACGTGGTTGACAGAAGAGGATATAAAAACAGGAATAGAAGTCGCTGGGTATAGCATTTTTCGTCAGGATAGGAGGGGAAAGCGTGGTGGTGGGGTGCTGCTTATGATAAGTGATGACCTATGTCCTCTAAGAGTGGAGAATTTGGAAGGAAGTGAGACAAATGATTTTGAGAGCGTATGGTGTGAGCTAGAGGTAGGCAAGACAGGATATTTAGTGGGGTGTTGCTACAGACCCAGGAGCACAGAGGATGGGGACCAGGAGATGTTTAGACAGCTAAGTTTGGCAAGTGCAAGAAGAATGATTGTTATGGGAGATTTTAACTTCAGTAGTATAAATTGGAGAGAGGAACATGCATGTAACAATAGGGGAATGGAATTTCTAGAATTCTTGAGGGACAAATGTCTTAGGCAACATGTAACAGAGGGAACAAGAGGTTCAAAAATTTTGGATTTGGTTATAGCATCAGAAGAGTTGATAATAACTGAGTTGACGTCTCTCCCACCAGTTGGAGAGAGTGACCATATGGTGTTGACATGGAAAATGAATAGACATGCAGGAGTATCAAAGAGACGGGAACTTATGTGGAATTATAAGGCAGGTGATTATAATAGTCTTAGACGTCAACTTCGGGAAGTTTCATGGAGGGAGGAATTGGACGGCCGGGATATCACCAGTGCGTGGGAAATTGTGAAAGAATATTTGTTATCAGCAATGGTAAGTTGTATACCACGAGTGAAGAAGAGGGCGCAATTTGGAGTAAAGTGGATGACAAACAACATTAAACAGGAACTGCATGCGAAAAAGAGGCTATGGAAGAGATATAAGGAGACAGGTGAAGAGAGGATGGGTGAAGAATATAAGACACAGGCCAGAAGAGTGACTCGTGTGGTAAGGAAAGAGAAACTGGAATATGAGAGGAGATTGGCCCTAAGATCCAAAGAAAATCCTAGGGAATTTTTTAGCTATGTGGCCAGTAGGAGGAGAAATGACTGTGGAAGAATGATATTGTGGGATAAAAATGGGAATAGAGTGACTGATGCAGAGGACATAGTGGAATTGTTCAATGAACACTTTATTGGAGTATTTCATCCTAGAGGAGTCAGTTTTAATGCTAGAGGGATAGGACTGGTACGAGGTCTGGAGGTACAGGAGGAGAGTGTGTTTCAGATACTGAGTACTCTGGATGTCAGTAAAGCTGTGGGACTGGATGGTATTTCGCCACGAGTTTTGAGAGAATGTGCTAGCGAATTGACAATACCTTTAACGTGACTTTACAATGAAAGTCTGGCTTTGGCAAAGGTGCCCAGGGAATGGAAGGAAGGTAAGATAGTGCCATTGCATAAGGGTGGTAACAGACTGGAAGTGTCTAATTATAGGCCAGTCTGTGTGTCATTAGTAGTTGTTAAGATCTTGGAGAAAGTAGTGAGGGACCGTGTACAGCATTGGGCAGATGAGGGTAATGTTATCTGTGAGAATCAACATGGATTTGTGAAAGAACGCTCTTGTTTTAGCAATATGCTAGCCTTTTATAATAAAGTTACAAGAGCATTAGATGAGGGAAAGGCATATACTGCAATTTTCTTAGACTTGGCGAAGGCATTTGACAGGGAGCCACATGATAAGCTGATATTTAAGTTGCAGCACATGGGTCTGGATGTCAGATTGGTCAACTGGATTCAGGATTGGCTGTCTGATAGGTATCAGAGAGTTGTGTATGGTGGAGCAGTTTCCAGGAGGCAGAGGGTTACAAGTGGGGTCCCACAGGGCTCAGTACTAGGACCTATATTGTTTAACCTTTATATCAATGACATAGCCAGTGGATTGCAGGGGGATATTCAGTTGTTTGCGGATGATGCGAAGCTGGGAAGGATTATTAGTAATAGCGCAGATGTGGTAGCCCTGCAAGAGGATTTAAATAAGCTAGATAGATGGGCAAATGAATGGGGGTGTCAGTTTAATGCAGCAAAATGTAAGGTCTTGAGGTTTGGGAAACATCGATGGAATGCTGCATACTCTATGGGAGGAGTTATACTGGAGGAAGTAGGGGAGACAAGAGATCTGGGGTTGATGATTGATAGAAACCTGAAGTTTAGGGGACATATTGCAAAGGTGGTGAAGGTAACACAGAGGATTGCTGCTATTATGAGAAGGACACTGACCTGCAGAGATAAGAGGGTTATCATTCCGTTGTATAAGTCTCTGATCAGACCACACTTGGACTATTGTTCTCAGATTTGGTCCCCAGGATTTGAAGGGGATAAATTAACTGTGGAAAGGATACAAAGACGGATGACAAAGATGGTTTCAGGACTGTACAATGATAGTTATGAGGATTGGCTGAGAGAATGTGGACTGCAGAGTTTGGCAGATAGAAGAAGGAGAGGTGATATGATTGAGACTTTTAAACTGTTGAGAGGTGGTTACAGGGTTGACACTGGGGAGTTCTTTCGCTTGGTTGATCAGCGGGAAGGAGTGATGACAAGAGGCCATCCCTGGAAGTTACGAAAGGAAACTGTGAGCAAGAGGGTAAAGAGTGGTTTCTTTGTGTGGAGGGTGGTTGAGCCGTGGAATGCATTGCCTGATGGAGTGGTGGGAGCGAGAACGGTCAGTGACTTTAAAGAGTGGTATGATAAACTTTGTGTTTCTCAGGGGGGGACCTCCCCTCGATGAGTCTTGACAGACTTTATGTCTTAGGAAGGACCTCCCTCGATGAGTCTTTTGACTCCTTGGAGGCCTGAATAATAATAATAATAATAATAATAATAATAATAAACAAACATATACTCATTGTTTAAAATTGCTTTACTATGGAAAATCTGCATGCATAAAGAGGTATCAGACCTAACTAACACATAGAGTCAGGGAAAATAAATTATGATGTAAGGAATGATAAGAAACTGTGTGTAACAGGACAATGTAATGTAATGGTGATAGTGATGGGAATGGGTATTATTGTGGAAATTATTATATGGAGAGAACAATTTTGTGTTCGTCTGGTTCAAACCCATCAAGCATGAGCAAAGATGTCTGCATGAGTAAGGCACTAGGTAAGAACACAGATCTGCAAGTTATCCAACTGTCATGCAGAATACAGAGAAGAATATACAAAAAAGCATGCAGGTAGCTTTTTATATCTGCACATGAATACTAGAAGTATCAGAAACAAAGGTGTAGAATTTCTTGCCTTTGATGTTGGGACCTCATATTGTAGGCATTAGTGATTCCTGTCAAATTCTAGGGACCATTAGTGAGACCATTAGTGAGAAGCAGATATAATAACTGGTGTTGAGTGAAGGGTGCAGTATTTTTAGGAATGATAGATAGGGGGAAGAGAGGAGGGAGTGTGTTGCTCGTGATATTAGATGACTTTAATCCAGTTAGAGTTGCAACTTATAAATGCAATACTAGTAACAGTTTTGTATGTAACAGTATGTTTGAAGCCATCTGGTGTGAGGTAGAGTCTAACAAATCAAATACATTGTGGGGGTGTAGTTACAGACCTAGTAAATCAGTAATTAATGACAAAGGCATGCATTCTAAATAAAGATGATTAGTGAGAAACGAGTAATCATAATGGAGAATGTTAATTATCCAAACATTGACTGGGTAGTCGTGAAATCTCATGAGAAGAATGAAGCCGATTCTATTGAGCTGTTGTACGACAGCTTCCTCAAGCAGAGCATGTGACAGAAGGAACTCTAGGACAAAGAGTGTTAAAGAAGATTTTAGTCAAAGATGTAACTATTCTGCCTCCAGTTGGTAATGATAGTGATCATGTGGTACTTACTTGTGAAGTGGCTAAGTTTGTGAATTTTTTACTCAGAAAAGGTTACATGCTGAACTACAAAACAGGAAATTATGACCACTTGAGGCGCATGCTGGGTTCTACACCATAGTATCAATTGTTGGATGGGAAGGATACTGACAGTGCATGCAAAGTGTTATTAGAATACTTAATGTTATATCAAAATGTGTCCCTAGAATTTGAAGAATAACTAGAGTAGGAGTGAAATGGATGTGTGCTCTAATTAAGCAATAGATTCTTAAGGTAAAGATGATGTGGAAGGAATACCATGTGCATAAGGATGATGTCCATTATGAAAGTTATAAGCAGCAAGCCAGAGGGGTCACAAGTGTTATACGGAAAGCTATGTCTATTAAATTACTTTAGGCTTGTATCTAACTATGAACCTATCAATATTGCAGTGTTGGTGGTGAATATTTTGAGAAAGTTGGTTAGGGCTCACATTCAGAAATGGCTTGACAGCAACTCTCTACTTTGCAGTGAACAGCATGAGTTTTCTAATGGAAGATCTTTGAATAATTTGCTGACATTCTATAATAATGTCATCATTGAGTTAGACAAGGGGAATGGATACACCATAATACTTTTGGATTTTGTTAAGACTTTTCACATAATACGGCATGGAAAACTGTTACATAAATTGGAGAATATGGAATTGGATTATAACCTATTGGCATGGATAACAGAATGGCTGACTGACAGATATCAAAAAGTGGTATATGAACAGATGTGAGACTGCACAAATTAAGGTAACCAGTGGTGTGCCATAACGATCAGTCTGTGGTCCATTGTTATTCAGTCTGTACATTAATGACATTGGGAAGAATTCGACATGCGACATACAGCTATTTGCTGATGATGTAAAGATAGGTCGGGTAATCAGGAGTGTCACTGATGAATGTACTGGCAGAATCATTTGAATAGGCTGGAATTATGGGCATTTGAAAATTGATATCAGTTCAATGTTAGTAAATGTAAAGTCATGCCTGTTGGTATTATTAGATATTCAGTGTCATATTATATTGGTAGGATTATGCTAGAAGAAACTGATCAGGCTAGGGATCTTGGAATTTTAGTAGACAGGAAGTTGAATTTCAAGGACCATATAGCAAAAATTGCAAATGCAACAAGAATAATTGCAATGCTGACATGAACCTTGACACGTAGAGATAAGGAATTCATTTTGGCTCTTTACAAGACCTTCACTTGGACTTTTGCATGCAGATCTGGTTTCCTGATTTCTCAGGTGATTCTGATAAAGTGGGATAGTACAAATGAGAATGTTAAAAATGATATCACGATTGTGGAATATTTATTATGAAGACAGATTTGGAATTAGTAGACTGCAGTCACTAGAAAAACAGGAGAGAGAAGGGTGATATGACTGCAACTCACAAACTTCTGAAAGAGTCATACAGGGTTTCAGTAGATATTATTTTTCATTTTATGGAGTGTGGGGAAAGGATGCAATGACATTCTTGGAAGTTGAGAATGAATGCTGTCAAGAAGGGGGTGAGGGCTAAATTTTTCTCTGATGGAGTGGTGCATGTTTGGAATGGATTGCCGTTGGATGTGGTGTGTGTGTGTGTGTGTGTGTGTGCTGGTAGAGTGAATGAATTAAAGAAAAGTTATAATAGCTGGTGCATATGTATGTCCTCCTCGATCAGTTTTGTGACTACCTGGAAGTCACTTTTAATAATAATAATAATAATAAAGTTCTGGTATACACTCTAATGATTTTTTCATTGTAAAATGAAGTTGCTGACTTGTGAACTTTATTATTGTTATTATTATCCTCATATTGGAGGCTTAATGGATTGTATACAGCACTCCGAAGGATTCAAACAGAATTTAATACTTCCTATATTTTCTATATTTTCGTCTCAGTAAATGAGACACATCTTCAGGGATTACAAAAAACTTAATGTAACATAAAAACAAATAACACACAATACTAAGCCCAACCACGTGGGTGACACTAAAGTCCTATCTAGGTGGAGCGCCCTCTAAGGGTGGTGGTAGTTGGCCTGGAATATAAAGTGGAACCTCTGGTGACAAGCGTTTCCCAAATCTTAGGAAGCTTAATGCAACCATATTTGTTGAGATTTGGTTGATTTCTAAGAGCTGCTGCTGATTCTAAGAATAGTCTCTCTTTTTTGAATTTCCTGTGGTGGAGCATCGTGGTTTTTTCCATAAGATCCTGTGGGTTGTATCCAAGACACGGTCAGCCAGGCCTGACTGACCATAGTCATGTTCAGTCACTCAATATGACTTATGTTCCTCCAGGTGGATAGTGGCTGATCTGCATGTCTGTCCAAAGTATGCCAGTTTACAGGAACAGGGTACTTTATAGACTCCAGGCACTTAGAGAGGAGAGAGCTGATCTTTTGTAGAGCGGATAAGGGTAGCAAGTTTGCAGTGGGGCTTAAATGCTGTGTGTAGGTTGTACTTTTTTTAAAATCTTGGCTATTTTTTCGGATGTGCCACGGATGTAGGGTATGGTGATGGCATTTCTAAACTCTTTCTGAAGAGAAGACCGAGGAAAGGGGGAGGGACCTGATTATTTTTTTAATAATGTGATCGCTGTAACCATTGGAAGGAAAGTGTTGTGTATGTGGTCAAGCTCAGTTGTAAGGGCGGTTCTACTGGAACAAAGATTGTGGGCTCTCTTGGTAAGAGTTTTAATAATGTCATATTGTTGAGCGGGGTGGTGATGGGAGAGTTTGTGAATGTATCTGCCTGTGTGCGTGGGTTTTCCACTTTGTCCTATCCACCTAGATAGGACTTTAGTGTCACCCACGTGGTTGGGCTTAGTATTGTGTATTATTTGTTTTTATGTTACATTAGTTTTTTTGTAATCCCTGATGATGTCTCATTTACTGAGACGAAATATATAGGAAGTATTAAATTCTGTTTTAATCCTTCTGAGTGCTGTATACAATCCATTAAGCCTCCAATATGATGTCTTCACAGCACTTAAGCCTTTACACATGGATTCTAATCATTCATGGAGAAGATATAGCACGCAAATCCAGACAATACGGTAAGTCAAAACTACGACTATCTAGGCAACTAAATAGGCTGGCTTTTTTAAAAAGATGTCAGGATACAAGAGTAATATCGAACTGTGTCAAGCTAAAGATCAACTTTCATTCCAAAAAAGCCCTCCGCATATATTACTGAGCCAGCTTGTCACTTCTGCGGTAACAAATCGCCACTACTTGTGCCACCCTCTCCATGACGAACGCTGCCATTAGCTCCCTACAATCAGAGCTCTCTGCTGTATTTAATCCTGAACTTTTGTCTATTCTGTCTGGCATCTCGGAAGCTTCCGCACAGAAAGAATTTCAAAAAATAAAAAAATAAACATATCAACAAATTCAACAATGGTTAAAGCCAAACCGTAACCGCAAATTCAACTGGTCTAGACAGTAGTGAACTTATCGTCCAAAAGGCTCAACGACGATGCCATCAGTGCCCTAAGTCTCGGCCATAATTTCGCAGTCACTCCCAAAGAAGTGCCGATTCTTGATGTGATGTACAATGTCGAACGCAGTATCTGTCGCTTAGTGCCAGAGATAGCAAATTACATCAGACTTGACATCGCCAACATCCTTGCCCAGTTTCCGCCTCCAAAAAGTAATTTATTGTCTGCCCAACGCACTGCTCTCATGAAATTACAAAAAGAAAAAAAGTATCATCATCACCAGAGCAGATAAGGGTAATGCCACAGTCATTCTTAATACCACGGAATACAATCGGAAAATGGGGATTATCCTCCAAGATCGCTCTACCTACACCCTGCTAGAATACGACCTCACAAAAACACAAGTCAAAAAATTAAAAAACTTACTTAAAAAAGTGTCTTCCTGGCCCCCGGAAATCACGAAAAAACTCAACCCTTTCCGTTATATACGGTTTACCAAAAATCCACAAACCCAATTCCCCACTAAGAAGACCTATAGTAGATGCCACTAACGCACCTTGCTACAAGCTGTCAAAACAGTTGGCCAGCTCTTTGACCCCCCCCCCCCTCACTGGACTTTCCACATCCTATATAAAAAACTCTACCCATTTTAAAACCCTCATAGAAAATTTAATCTTAAATAACACAGACATATTGGTAAGCTTTGACATCTCCTCATTGTTTACCAATATTCCCTTAATTGATACCTTAACACTCTTAAAAAACGTTTTTCTTTCTGACATCTTAGATCTCTTCTCCTCTGCCGTCAATTCTGATTATTTTTCTTGGAAGAACAAAATCTACAAGCAGATAGAGGGAACCACCATGGGTTTCCTCCTCTCACCCCCTCTTGCCAATTTTATATGGAAGCATTTGAAAAACGAGCCATAGATTCAGCCCCTCTCAAACCTTCTATCTGGCTAAGATATGTTGATGATGTGTTCTCTATTTAGCCTCATGACCCAGACACACTAGATTCTTTCCTCAGTCACCTCAATAGCCTACATCCAAGAATCCAGTTTACAATAGAAAAGGAAAAGAACAATTGTTTACCCTTCCTAGACACCTTAGTTACACGCCTTCCCAACAGTACACTTTCCTTCACTGTATATAGAAAACCCACACACACAGGCAGATACATTCACAAACTCTCCCACCACCACTCCGCCCAACAATATGGCATTATTAAAACTCTTACCAAGAGAGCCCACAATCTTTGTTCCAGTGGAACCGAGCTTGACCACATACACAACACTTTCTTCTCCAATGGCTACAGCGATCACAGTATTAAAAAAATAATCAGGTCCTTCCCCTTTCCTCGGTCTTCTCTTCAGAAAGAGTTTAGAAATGCCATCACCATACCCTACATCCGTGGCACATCCAGAAAAAATAGCCAAGATTTTAAAAAAGTACAACCAACACACAGCATTTAAGCCCCACAAACTTGCTAGCCTTATCCGCTCTACAAAAGATCAGCTCCCTCCTCTCTAAGTGCCTGGAGTCTATAAAGTGCCCTGTTCCTGCATGCAGATCAGCCACTATCTACCTGGAGGAACATAAGTCATACATCCGCAAACATGACTATGGTCAGTCAGGCCTGGCTGATGATGCCTTGGATACAACCGACAGGATCTCATGGGAAAAAACCACAATGCTCCACCACAGCAAATTCAAAAAAGAGATACTATTCTTAGAATCAGCAGCAGCTCTTAGAAATCAACCGAATCTCAACAAATATGGTTGCATTAAGCTTCCTAAGATTTGGGAAACGCTTGTCACCAGAGGTTCCACTTTACATTCCAGGCCACCTACAACCACCCTTAGAGTGCACTCCACCTAGATAGGACTTTAGTGTCACCCATGTGGTTGGGCTTAGTATTGTGTGTTATTTGTTTTTATGTTACATTAGGTTTTTTGTAATCCCCAAAGATGTCTCATTTACTGAGACGAAATATATAGGAAGTATTAAATTCTGTTTTAATCCTTCGGAGTGCTGTATACAATCCATTAAGCCCCTCCAATATGATGTCATCACAGCACTTAAGCCTTTTCACACGGGTTATTATTATCCCAAGACCTCAAGAGTCAAAGGCTCATCTAGGAGGTCCTTTTTATAATATACACAGCTCATCTTACCATGGCTTAAACACACTCAAATTATCTGCAGGCACCACACTCTCAGACAATGCATTCCAATCATTCACAACTCTGCATGCAAAAACCTGCTTCTCACTCCCCTGTACAATGATCCTATAACAACCCCTTACTAAATTGAGGTCTCTATCATTTTATATCATCCCTCTTCTTCATATCCACTAGACTGTAAATTGCATATTTTCCATCTTTCCTCATATTTGATATTCCAGAGAGCAGGAACTGCCTTAGTCAGTCACCTCCAGAACCTTTCCAACATCTCTTCATCCTTTTGAAAGCCAGGTGATCAAATCTGTGCACAGTAGTCCATGTGTGGCCTAATTAAAGCCTTAGACAATGGAACAAGAATCTTTTTACTTCTACAAGTCAGTGCCCTTCGAATCATTCCCAGAATTCTTTGTGTTGTCCTCACAATTTTGGCAATGTGTTCCCTAAATTTCACGTTCTTATCTGCCGTTACCCCAAGATCTCTTTATTTCCTCCACCTCCAACAATATATCCCCACCAAGCATAAATTCTACATCCCATCTTTGTTGCCTAAATTTAAAAACTTATATTTGCAACATAGAATTCACATCACCATTCCTGTGCCTATTCACTCAATTTATTCAAGCTTCTTGTAAGGCCACAACATCTTCTCCACTCTTCATAATTCGTTCCAACTTTTCATCATCTGTAAACAACTGAATATCCCCATCCAAATCTTCACCAATATCATTAACATACAGGTTAAACAGCAATGGACCTAAACTTGATGATACATATCAGATAGCCAGTCTCTGATCCAGTGCACTAATCTAATAACCAACCCCATCTACTTTAGTTAGACTATCAACTTATCATGTGGTAATCGATCAAAAGGCTTTGAAAAATCTAAGTATACAACTGTGTATCAGTAGCGCACTCAGGATTTAATCTTGGTAGAATTGAGTATATGATTTAAGAATACATGTTACACATTGCATAGGACCTATGACTGAGCATCTGCAGTGATCGCCAATACATGATATCTGTGTGATCTCCTCTCTGGCCTGGCTCGGGCAAATGAAGTAGTGCTCAGTTCACCCAAGCACTACTTTTTTTCTCCTTGCATTCACAGTGGCCATGATTCCTGAGAGCCATAGGGTATTCCCACCTTATGTGACTGCTAATTCATAAGCAATATAGAAATAGAAGACACGACACAACATAAAAAACTGAATTTTAATTAGGAAAAGATATTTGGAAATTTTTCTAGTGTTTATTTCCTTTGTGCACCACTGCTGTGTAACCATCTCCTCTGTCCAATGAAGTCATCACTTTCGTAGTTTACACATATAACAAAAAATGTATAGAATTTTATTCAATACTCCAATATATTTCATCCAACATTACGTTGATATCATCAGACAGACAGACCATTAACTACATTCAAAACACAAATCACAATAATGAGTCATAAAGCATGCACAGCATAATAGCTCATGTCTCAGTTGCAGTTGAAGTATATGATTACACTATTACAATAAAGGAACAATTGTAAAACTTGCATAGATAAAAAAATAATTTAAATCATTATTAATTAAAAATAAATAAATAAAAGAATGTAAAAAAAAATTATGAACAATTAATAGTGATCACTTCCCAAAACTTAGAGATTGGCATGCATTCTGAATGGTTAAGGTTTGGATGGTTTTGAAGCTCGTGTGCATGAGCTTCAAACTTGTTATTTTTGCCAAAAGTGCAGTGCAGTACTTGAATTACATATAGTCTTTGTTGCCATTAACTAACTGTTCCTGAATTTAGCAAAACATTTTAACATGAATCAATGTTTTCAATCCATTTTAATAACACCAACAGCATTTTGCAAAATGAATTATATAACTTTCAATATAATTGCTAGAGGGATTCGTAGTGTGTAGTGTTAGTGAAAGCTCCTGATAAGATAAGTGTTATTTTCAGTTATCGTTGATAAATTTACTTTAATATTGCGTAGTTTTGTTTACCTTGCGTATCTCAGTGCGTCTGTTTGTGTGTTTTTGGTGTTTTATAATTTATAATTTGATAAAATATGTTACAAGTAAGTATGGCTCCAGTACGAAGGAAAATGGCGGCCAGTAATGATGGTTCGCCATCTTCTTTCAAGAATGGCAATATAAAGGAGATGATTCAGTGTACTATCTGCGAAATGTACGCTTTGCGGAGTGCGGTCGGAGTGTGGTTAGATGATAATAAAGAAGTGAATGTGTGTAGAAAATGTAGGGAGAATTCGGATTGTGAGTGTGATATTTTTGTCAAACTTCAGAATGAAGAAAATAGGGATATGACAAGAAATGGCGAGGTTGTACCAGAGAATTGTGAGAGTGTGAATGTAGAAAGTGTGAATGATAGTATTAATGGTTTTACAGAGAATAAAAAAGATGAGATAGATGCAATGAGTGAGATCGTGTTGTTGAATGGTGCGATACAAAGGGCAAAACAGCAGCTAGAGCATATGAGCAAAAGTCGACCGAATGAACCAGCCAATAATAAAAAGTATGACAGGAAAAATAGGCGTATGAGTGTGAACATGAACAAAATGAAGGATAGAGTGCTGTATGGAGACTTGTTAGTACGAGGTGTGTTAGTAGAGGATTTGACAAAATCGTACCAACCTGGTGCGAACATAAAGGATGTAACTGAGTCTATTAGACAGCAAAAGGAAAGGGTGAAAGAAATGATTGTTGTGGCAGGTATGAATGATTTGAAAGGAGATAAAATGGAAATGATAGAAGACCTGAATGAATTGTTTGAGGTAGCAAAAGAAAAGAGTGAGAGAGTTAGAATGATTAGTCTTTTGCCACGGTATGACAGTGAAATGTTTAAAAGGAGGGCCATAATTGCGAATGACTTTATGCATGGGTTATGTATGACGAGTGGTGTGGAATTTGTGGATGTGTGGAGTGAGTTCGATGGGCGAAAGGATCTATATAAGATGGATGTTTGCATTTGAATGGTTACGGTGTAAGGAGACTTGAGAAAGTGTTGCTGAATGTAGTGGATGTGCAAATTCAGGGAAACTAGATTTATTAAGGGGGGGAGTAGATATACAGGCCTTAGGGAGGCAGTTGAATGTAGGAATGAATATAATATGCCTGAGCGAATAAGGACAACAAATCAGAGTGGGATAGTTAATATAAGGCATCAAGGTAGGGTTGGGGCTAATGGGGGTCTTAAATTCATGTATGCTTCCAGATCACAGGTTATTGGTATTAGTGAATCATGGCTGACTGTAGATGATATAGCTAGTGGGATTGAATGTGATGGGTATAGTGTGTTCAGGAATGACTGGGAGAATAAAATGGGGGGAGGAGTATTGTTGATGATAGCTGATGAGCTGCAGCCAAGGAGAATAGGAGTTGAATTGCAGGATAGAGAACAGAGCACATTTGAGGCCATTTGGTGTGAGATTGTGGCTAGCAGAACTAAATATACAATTGGGTGCTGCTATAGACCACGTGATGGAAAAGATGGTGGTGACAGTATGCACAAGCAAATAGAAGAAATGAGTGGAAGGAGGGTAATTATTATGGGAGATTTCAACTATGGTCGCATTGATTGGAGTGAGGAGAGGACACACGGAAGGAAGGAATTGGATTTTATGCTGTTATTAAGGAATAACTATCTGCGACAGCATGTAATGGAAAATACTAGGGGTCAAAGAGTGCTTGACCTAGTAATTACATCTGAGGATTTGGCTGTAACAAATATGACCACATTGCCACCAATTGGTGAGAGTGATCATAGGGTCTTGACTTGGAAGGTGGGTAAAGGTGTGGAATTTTCAATTAAGACAGGGTACATGTGGAGTTATCGAGCTGGAAAGTATGACAAGCTTAGGAGTTTGATTGGTTCAGTGCCATGGCACCTGCAACTGCAAGGACTAGAAGTTGATAGTACATGGGAGGCAGTTAAGAAGTGTTTGCATGAAGCAATGGCTGACTGTATACCTAGAGTCTGAATAATAAATCAAGTAGGGGTTAAATGGATGAATAACACCATTAAGCTTGAGCTGCAAAAAAAGAAACAACTATGGAGGGAATTTAAGGAGAAAGGTGACCGGCAGGCACATGAACGGTATAAAGCGCAGGCCAGAAGGGTAACGAGTGTGGTAAGAAAAGCAAAAAAGGATTACGAAAGAACATTGGCCATGCAGGCTAAAGAGAATCCTAAACAGTTTTTTAGATATGTAGCAAGTAAAAGGAAAAATGTACATGGCAGAATGATTTTAAAGAATGCCAATGGTAGGGAGGTAACTGAATCAGATGATATAGTTGAGTTACTTAGTGAGCACTTTGCAAGAATATATCATCCAGGTGGTGACATTGCAGAAACGAATAAACCTGTAGATTATACGGGAATTGTGGTGAATGAAGTGGAGGTGAGTAGTCTACTGCATAACCTCAATGTCAATACATCTGTAGGATTGGATGGTATACCAGCTCGTGTCGTACAAGAAGCAGCTAAAGAATTGTCAGTACCCTTGACCATTTTGTTTAATTTGAGTCTCGGGTCTGGGTTAGTCCCGAGGGGGTGGAAAGAGGGGAAAATAGTTCCACTGCATAAAGGTGGTTCCAAGACTGCTGCTGTAAATTACCGACCAATTAGCATATTAGGAATCATTGTCAAGGTCTTAGAGAAATTAGTCAAGAAAAGAATACAGGATTGGATAGATGAAAATGTGATATTGTATGGGGGAAAACATGGTTTTGTAAAGGGTAAATCATGCCTCAGTAACTTGCTCACGTTTTATAACAACAGTGACGGCTGAACCGGATAGGGGTAATGGGTTTACAGTGATACTACCGGACCTTGCCAAGGCCTTTGACAGGATACCACATGGAACCCTAATCAGTAAACAGGAGCAGATAGGGATAGATATAGGGTTGGTGAGATGGATAGAAGGGTGGTTGAAGGAGAGATACCAGAGAGTGGTTTATTCAGGAGTGGAGTCTAAAAGACGGCTTGTGACTAGTGGTGTGCTGCAGGGCTCTGTTCTTGGACCACTGCTTTTCAATTTGTTCATCAATGATATAGGAAAGGATTTGAGAGGAAGTGTTCACTTGTTTGCTGATGATGTAAAGTTGGGTAGAGCAATTGTGAGTGCACAGGATGTCAAAATTTTACAGGATGATTTGGATAGTTTGGAGGACTGGGCTAGGAAAAATGGATGTCAATTTAATGTGGCAAATATTTAGCCAATATTTGCCACAAAAAAAGAATAGCAGCAGTATATCGCATTGGTGGAACCGTACTCCAGGAGATTGATGAGGCCAGGGATTTGGGAGTGTTGGTGGATAGAGAATTGAAGTTTAGGGGGCACATTGCAAAAGTGACTAAATCAGCTCATCAAATCACTTGGCTTCTGAAAAATACTTTAACATGCAGAGACAAACAAGTTGTTATTCCTCTGTATCGAACCTTGATAAGACCCCATCTGGACTACCGTGCCCAGTTATGGGCACCAGGGTTTCTTCGTGATGGGAAGGAAGTGGAGAGGATCCAGAGACGAGTGACCAAGATGATAGCAGGTCTGTGGAATGAACCTTATGAGAATAGGTTGAAGATTTGTCTGTTGCAGAAATTGGTCGATATGCGAAGGAGAGGTGATATGATTGAGACATTCAAATTACTGAAGGGTTTCTATAAGATTGATCCAGAAGATATTTTTGAAAATATGACTGGTGGTGGGAGGACTAGGGGCCATGCATGGAAGCTGGGCAAGAGCATGGTTAACAAGGGTGTTAGAGCTAGGTTTTTTACTTGGTGAGTGGTGAATGAGTGAAATAAGCTTCCAGAGTCTGTTGTGGGTGCTACGGCCGTGAATGAGTTCAAGACAAGGTATGATAGATACTGTGTCAATGTCGAATAGTTGTTCTTGACATGATGTTAGGGCCTCCCTCGATGAGTCTGTCAACTCCTTGGAGTTGCCCGGAACAATAATAATAATAATATCTTTGTTGAGAGAAAGACAAGTGAATTTAATTGCATCATTAATTAGATTCTGTGATGGTATTAAAGAAACATTACATTACAGTAAACGAGGGGAAGGAGAAAGAAATATTCTACATTTTAATATAACTATTTCTTCCGAATTCTTTTTATTTTGACTTCTTAGTACAAAAGTCACCTGATAAATAATAATAATAATGTGGTATATCGGGATGAAACTCATCAGACCCTTCACAAAACTATATATAATATACATTTTATTTAGTTAAATAATTCACATATGCTAAATAAATGATAGAGAAAAAATTATGGGTGTGGAACTTCTATTATTATTATTATTATTATTATTATTATTATTATTATTATTATTATTATTATTATTGAATGACAAATGGTTTTGATTAGATCAAACTGAATAACCATGCAGTACACATGCCCCCTACCACACACACACACACACACACACACACACACACAACACACACAACACACACACACACACACACACACACACACACACACACACACACACACACACACACACACACACACACACACACACTAGGGAACTTAAGAAAATAATACTGTATCACAGTTTGGGAAAAGAATGTCCTAAATTAATGCATAAGTATCTGTGGCTTATCTGTTCTGTAGATAGTTTCTGGTATTGAGACCAAGTTTTAATATAATTAACGAGTTGAATAAAATATGACCCTAGAAGTTTCATAAATCATCAGACTTACAACATCATCAGGGATATTAGCAAAAAAGCAAAAAGTTGTACAGAAACAGAGAAACAGTGAAGTTCTGATAGATGCTATCAGAACTTCACAATTCATACATATAAGTAACCCGAATAAAAATGTTAAATTGGTTATTGTATACTTGTTGGAACAATGCTTCTTGTTACTTCTCATTCTGTAGCATCATGTATATCATATCATAGGTCTGCAGCAGTTAGAATTTTAATGAAAGCAGACCAAACTTTGTGTAGGATTTAACCTCAAATTTTGTTACATTGTATAGGGATACCCAGCATTTTAGAGGCTTCCTTGAACTTTCTTGTAAAACTGGTTTGATCAGTATAAGACATTTTTGTTTGTTACCAAACTACTTGATGGCCTATGGTAGTTGTATGGGATGCCAAACCTGATTTATGCTTTCTTCTTTTTTCGATATGTTCTCACATTGAAAAATTGCTCTTGTAGCAAATGCAACAAGAGCAATGAATCTCGTAAATGCCTGGTTTTTTCATGGGATGATGTTGAGGTTTTGGTGGATGTAAGAATCTAGAGATTTTATGCAATATTAAAAAAACCACTTTAATGTTGTAACATATTTATGGGGTAACTTTTCCACTTTGTCTGTAACATTCTTAATGTATGGAGCATGATTGCATTCTTAAAATCTTGTTTAAGCACAGCAGTTGTAGGGAACATATTAAGAATTTTGTTGATGAATTTTGGAGATGAATTTCATCGCTAATTGTGAGACCACCGCCCTGCTTATTGGAGGGCTGAAGTTGCTTGAACAAGTCCTGTGTTTGGTCTCTATAGCAGGGTTTCTGGATTATGTAAAAAATAAAATAAAAATTGATAAAAATAGAAAAAACAATCATTATCATACTCACAATAAAGATGTATCATAACTTTGCAAATAACCTTTCATGGGTGGAAGCAACATAAGAAAAAAGTAATCCTTTGAACTTTTTTTCCCCACTTTTTGAACTTCAAATCCATAGGCTTATTTTTTTGACAGTTTAGTTTATTAGTCTAATATGCAGATTATAATCTTTTTAACTTCTAAGTGTATAAACTTTTACTTCTTTTAATAATGACATGGCAATCATTTTGTGCATCAATCTGTTTAAATCTTTTTAAATCATCCTGCAGGATCTCTACATTGCCTTTATTTATTTTCCACTGCAGTTTATCATCATCATCAGCAGCACACAATTGGATATTTTCCCTCAAAGCATTCCTTATATCATTAATTTACAAATGTAAATAGCCAGTATCCCAAGTCCTGTGGAATTCTGATCGTCCACAGAGTCTGCTCTTTTGTTCAGCATTATGCTATTGTTCTAAAGATCATAAATTAAGCTTTGATGTTTGCATATTTACATCACAGAGTTTTGATTTTTATTTTCATTTTCAGTCATTCTCTTTATGAGTTTCCTGTGATCCAAGATCCTGGGTTACCGATAATCATATTTATAATTGACTCTTAGGCAGAAAGATTATGCGGGTAGAATGTGGGTATAAATATGATAATAGGTAATCCAGGATCTCAACTCTAATATAACAACTCTCTTGTTAAATTAGGACATCACTTTTGCTGTAATAAAACTATCTACATAAAATTGTTCTGTGATGTTGTCATGAATAGATAGCTTTGATGTATTATTTATTTAATTTTTTTTCCACTAGAGGTCAGTTCAGTAGAATAACTCTTCGTGAAATCATTGTCTCTTTGGATACTGTGTGAAATGTAATATAGCTTGTCTCTGTATATATATATATATATATATATATATATACATGTGTATATTCCAGATGATGATCTTAATATGAAAGTCGAAACGTTGAGAAATTAAAATAATTATTTCTAACAGGGTTGTAGTCTCTATAAGTTGTTGGAAATGAATGCTGATGACCATGTAATACTAAAGGCTGGCTGGTCGAGTGGTTAGCATATCCACTCTCCAACCAAAAGGCTGTGGGTTTGAATCCCGCCATGGGCATGGATGTTTGTGATTATCTGTGGAAAAACTAGTGGTCGTGGTGGTCGGCGGTAGATGGCATTGGTGGATTGAGTAGTGGAGACAGAGCTGTAGAGCAGGTGCCCTCCAGCAATGAGTCTTGGACTTCCTGGAGGTGTCAAATAATAATAATAATAATAATAATAGTAATAAAAAGGAAAAGATATGATAAAACTAAAGTAGTAATAACTGCCTATAAACTAATTCTTCGAAACATCTCTCTCTTTCAATCGAATTATTCCAGTTTTGTGACGACATTTTTATTAAAAAAGACTGTTTTTTTAAAACTAAACAAGTACTAAAAAACAAACGCGACAAGTTTCATTAGTCATCAGACTAACAGCTTCAGTGGCAAAGATTACTAACAGTTTAAAGCACAAACTATAAGAAATTACGAAAAAACAAGTTCATTTATTGGTATTATGAACATCAAAAAAGTTCGTTAAAAAACCAAATAACAGATCTATACAATCATTGATATGTGTTAGCTGGAAACAATGCTATTTGATGTCGCATTCTATGGGTCACTTTCACTCTGTCCGAGGTCTGAACTGGGTAAATTTTTAATAAACGCTGACCAAACTTGATTTAAAATCAAACCTTGATTTTTGTTGCATTGCATAGGAATTTTAATCATATTTGCTGCCTCTTCGAATTTTCTTGTGGAACAGTTTTTATCAATGTAGGATATGTTTGTTCTGTCCCAGAGTACATCATAACCAGTAGAAGCTGTGTGAAATGCCAAGCCAGACTTATTTTCTCTTTTTTTTTGTATGTCCTTTTGATGTTTGCTCATGCAGATTTCTCCCGATCTCCCCATCTGACCTACGTAGCAGATGCCACAGGAACAGTGAATATGATCCTGGTTTTTTCATGTGGAGGTTTTGGATGATTTTTGTTACATTTTTGATATAAGGAAGGGTGACTGCCTTCTTGAAATCTTGTTTATTTAAATTTCCTGTAGGTGCTGTATTGAGAATTTTCTTAATTGTCTTAGTTTTGAAACCATTCAGTTGTAGGATCTGTGTTAAGTATTGTATTTCTTCTTTCCGCTTTTCTTCTGTACTGGGAATGCTGTATGCTTTATCCCTTAAGGTTTTTATGAGGCCTATTTTTTGCTTGGGATGGTGGTGTGAGGTAGCATGAAGGAATCTTCCTGTGTTTGTTGGCTTTCTATAAATGGAGAATGATAATCTGGTTTTTCTTTCATTTATTTCTATAAGGATGTCTAGGAAAGGAAGTTTTTTATTTTCCTCTAGTTCAACGTAGTCACCCTTCCTTATATCAAAAATGTAACAGATAAATTAGCCAAACTTCTCTACAAGTACGACATAAAAGTGATTTTCCTGCCACTTGAAAAAATATCAAAATCTCTTCATCCTCTGAAATCTCCACATCAACAAATGAAAAAACCAGGAGTTTATAATATTCACTGTTCCTGTGTCAACATAGGCCAGACAGGGAGATCAGGAGAAATCTGCATGAGCAAACATCAAAAGGACGTACAAAAAAAAAAGAGAGAAAATAAGTCTGGCTTGGCATTTCACACAGCTTCTACTGGTCATGATGTACTCTGGGACAGAACAAACATGTCCTACATTGATAAAAATTGTTTCACAAGAAAATTCAAAGAGGCAGCAAATATAATTAAAATTGCTATGCAATGCAACAAAAATCAAGGTTTCATTTTAAATCAAGTTTGGTCAGCGTTTATTAAAAATTTGCCCAGTTCAGACCTTGGACAGAGCGAAAGTGAACCACAGAAAGTGACATCAAATAGCATTGTTTCCAGCTAACACATATTAACGGTTGTATAGATCTGTTATTTGTTTTTTTAACAAACTTTTTTGATGTTCATAATACTAATAAATGAACTTGTTTTTTCATAATTTCTTATAGGTTGTGCTTTAAACTGTTAGTTTTCTTTACCCCTGAAGATGTTAGTCTGATGACTAATAAACTTGTCAGGTTTGTTTTTTTTAGTACTTGTTTAGTTTTAAAAAATAGTCTTTTTTAATAAAAATGTGTCACAAAATTGGAATAATTCGATTGAACTTCCTAACCACGGAAATCTTCACATGATTATCTCTCTCTTTCTCTCATCATAGTGTAATTTCAATCATTAATTGGAAGTTATATATTTTTCAGACTGTCACATATCATGTAATACATGTGAAAAATATGGTGCTACTGGCTGCAGTTCCTGTGAAAGGAATAATGTCTTATCAAATAATGGAGTGTGTCTTACTGAGTGCTTACAAGGCTATTACAATTCTTCTGGAATTTGCCATGGTGTGTATATTGTTTATGCTCTTATTTATTTATTTTTCTGGTGTAGTCTATTTATTTATTACAATTTTATTAAATAATACTTGTTCAAACAATCAGTTGGAATAAAAATGTGTATGCTTTCTGTCAAGGTGCTTACCTGTTTTATGAAGTGCTTAAAGAATTGTTTGGTTTGAATGCTCATAAACTATTTGTTGTTATTGAAGAAAAGAGCCTTAAAGGTTTTCATATTAAAAGAACACTATTAAAAGAAAGAATAATGAATATTATTTATTTAATTTCTGGTATTGAGACCACCTGTTTATAACCTTAAAACAGGTTTATTAAAATAAACAGTATTATCCAACAAGTTTCATAAGTCATACTTACATCATCAGGAGTACAAAACTTGTATAAAAAGACTTGCAAAAATTAATTACACATAGCAGATATCATCAACACTTCAGCACTAGTATGTATAAACAAAGAGACCATAAAAACCATTATATTAACTAATATTATTATTATTGACATCGGAACTGCATGAGTCAGAGACTCATTGTGGGAAGTACCCAATATTGCACACAATGTTCATCCAACTGTGCCTTAAACTGATTTAATGTGTCTACATTCACAACACACTCAGGAAATGCATTCCACTCACCAACTACTCTCCATCCACAGAATGCTTCCTGATTCCTCTGCTCACACTCTCCATATACAATTTCCAGCTATGGCCTCTCCCATTCTATGAAAATCTCTTCTATGTCAACCTGACAACAACCCCCTGACTAGCTTATATGTCTCAATCATATCCACCTCCCCCCCCTTCTTCCTATTCATGAAGCTTTGCAACTTACATTCTCCCAATTTGTCCTTGTGCTCCACATTCCAAAGACTACTGACCACCTTTTTGAATCTTCTCTGGATCCTTTCCAACATATCCTCGTTGCCATGAAACCCAGTAACGAAATTTTGCACAATAATCCATATGAGACCTGATGAAGGCCTTATGCAATGGCATCATAATCTCTTTATTTCTGCATGTCATTGTCCTCCACATCATTGCCACTATCTGATGTTACGTCCTCACAACTTGTGCAACATGGACCCTGAATTTTAAGTCCTCGTCCACCACCACTTTATGATCTCTCATCTCCTCTACTTACTTTAAAGTTTTCCCACCATGTATACTTTGCATACCATTGTTGCTTATCAAATCTCAAACCTTACACTTTTCAATATTGATCTGATAGTTCCGAATGCCTCTCTTCAAGCTCTCCTGTAAAGCCATAACATCTGCTTGACTCTGCATTGCTCTCCCCAATTTTGCATCATCTGCAAAAGCTGTATATCACTAGTTAAACCTATCCCAGTATCATTAACATACAAATTGAACAACAGTGGTCCTGCAGTACACCACTAGTGACCTCTTTTGCGATACTGCATCCCCATATACAACTTTCTGATACCTATCTGACAGCCAGTCATTGATATAACTGAGAATTCTGTTATCCAAACCTATCTGTTTCAATTTATTTAACAGCTTGTTGTGTGGCAGTATATCAAAATCGTTTTTAAAATCCAAATATACCACTGTATATGCATATGCCCTGTCCAAGGTATTTGTCACCTTGTTATAGTACATAAGTAAGTTAGTAAAACATGATCTCCTTTTAACAAACCCATGCTGATAATCACCAAGAATACTGCTATTATCAACCCACTTCTGTATCCCACTTCTCAACAATCTCTTCAGTATCTTTACTACAACTCCAGATATACAGATTGGCCTATAATTTGAAGCCACAGCCTGATCATCACCATTATGCAGTGGAACAATTTTATCTTCTTTCCACTCCCTTGGAAACTGTGCTGTTGTAAGATTAATTAAAAAGGCATGCCATTGCTACTGCGAATTCCCTGAAACATTCCCTTAGAATGCGGGGTGATATGTCATCAAATCCTATTGCCTTATTATTATTTTTATTATTATTCAGGCCTCCATGGAGTCAAAAGAATCATCATGGGAGGTCCTTTCTAAGAAACACAAGTCTATCAAGACTCATCGAGAGTCTTGATAGACTTGTGTCTATCAAGATCTAGGAGGAAATCGATGAGTCTCTATCGAGACTCATCGATTTCCTCCTAGGAAACACAAAGTCTATTATACCACTCCATCAGACAATGCATTCCATGGTTCAATCACCCTCCACGCAAAGAAACCACTCCTCACCCTCTTGCTCACGGTTTCCTTTCGTAACTTCCAGGGATGGCCTCTTATCATCACTCCTTCCCGCTGTTCAACCAAGCGAAAGAACTCCCCCAGTGTCAATGCTGTAACCACTTTTCAACAGTTTAAAAGTCTCAATCATATCGCCTCTCCTTCTTCTATCCACCAAACTCTGCAGTCCACACTCCCTCAGCTGATCATCATAACCAACATTGTACAGTTCCGACACCATCTTTGTTATCCGCCTTTGTACCCTTCCCACAGTTAATTTATCCCCTTCAAATCCTGGGGACCAGATCTGTAAACAATAGTCTAAGTGTGGTCTGATCAGAGTCATACAACGGAATGATAACCCTTTTATCTCTGCAGGTCAGTGTCCTTCTCATTATTGCAGCAATCCTCTACATTACCTTGATTACCTTTCCAATACGTCCCCTAAATTTCAGGTTTCTATCAATCATCAAACCCAGATCTCTCGTCTCTCCTACTTCCTCCAGTTTAACTCCTCCCATAGAGTATGCAGTGTCCCATCGATGTGTCCCAAACCTCAAGACCTTACATTTTGCTGCATTAAACTGACATCCCCATTCATTTATCCATCTATCTAGCTTATTCAAATCCTTTTGCAGAGCTACCACATCTGCACTATTACTAATAACCCTTCCCAGCTTCGCATCATCCACAAACAACCGAATATCCCCTTGCAATCCACTGACAATGTCCTTGATATAAAGGTTAAACAATATAGGTCCTAGTACCGAGCCCTGTGGGACCCCACTTGTAACCCTCTGTCTCCTTGAAACTGCTCCACCATACACAACTCTCTGATACCTATCAGACAGCCAATCCCGAATCCAGTTGACCAATCTGATATTCGGGATTGGCATCCATGTTGACTCTCACTGATAACATTACCCTCATCTGCCCAATGCTGTATATGGTCCCTCACTACTTTCTCCAAAATCTTACTAAGTACTGATGACACACAAACTGGCCTATAATAGACACTTCCAGTCTGTTACCACCCTTATGCAATGGCACTATCTTACCTTCCTTCCATTTCATCGGCACCTTTCCCACAGCCAGACTTTCATTGAAAAGCCAGGTCAAGGGCACTCTCAGTTCCTTAGCACGTTCTTTCAAACTCATGGCGAAATACCATCCAGTCCCACAGCTTTACTAACATCCAGAGTACTCAGTATGTGGAACACACACTCTCCTCCTGTACCTCTAAACCTGGAACCTGCTCTATCCCTCTGGTATTCAAATTGACTCCTCCAGGATGAAATACTCCAATAAAGTGTTCATTGAACAATTCCACTATGTCCTCTGCATCAGTCACTCTATTCCCATTTTTATTCCACAATGTCATTCTTCCACAGTCATTTCTCCTCCTGGCCACATAGCTAAAAAATTCCCTAGAATTTTCCTTGGATCTAAGGGAAAATCTTTTCTCATATTCCAGTTTCACCTTCCTTACCATACTAGCCACTCTTTTGGCCTGTGTCTTATATTCTTCATGCATCTACTCTTCACCTGTCTCCTTATATCTCTTCCATAGTCTCTTTTTCGCATGTAGCTTCTGTTTAATATTGTTTGTCATCTACTTTACTTCAAATTGTGTCCTCTTCTTCACTCGTGGAATACAGCTTACCATTATTCCTTCACAAATATTCCTTCACAATTTCCCAAGCACTAATGATATCCCGGTCTTCCAATTCCTCCCTCCACAAAACTTCCCCAAGTTGACATCTTAGACTATTATAATCACCTGCTTTATAATTCCACATACGTTCCCGTCTCTTTGATACTCCTGCATGTCTATTCATTTTCCAAGTCAAAACCATATGGTAACTCTCTCTCCAACTGGTGGGAGAGATGTCATCTCAGTTATTATCAGCTCTTCTGATACTATAACCAAATCCAAAACTCTTGAACCTCTTGTTCTCTCTGTTGCATGTTGCCTAAGACATTTGTCCCTCAAGAATTCTAGAAATTCCATTCTCTTATTGCTACATGCATCTTCCTATCCACAATGTATACTTCTGTAGTTATAATCTCCCTTAACAATCGTTCTTCTTGCACTTGCCATTCTCAACTGTCTCAACATCTCCTGGTCCCCACCCTCTGTGCTCCTTGGTCTGTAGCAACACCCCACTAAATATCCTGTCTTGCCCACCTCCACCTCACACCATATGCTTTCAAAATCATTAGTGTCACAGCCTTCCAAAGTCTCCACTCTTAGAGGACATAGGTCGTCACTTATCATAAGCAGTACTCTATCACCACGCTTTCCCTTACTATCCTGCCGAAAAATGCTGTATCCAGCAACTTCTATTCCTGTTATTATATCCTCTTCAGTCAACCACGTCTCTGTGATCCCAATAATCTTTGGCCAGGCTGATGCTATCAGTGCCACCAATTCCTCTCCCTTATTCCGAATACTCCTGGCATTAGTATAAAGCACATAAATGCCATTGTTTCTATACCCAGCATTATATCCTCTAGACTCCACTGGGCTCAGCGTTACCTGATGTCGTCCCCCTTCTCCCAAGTACCCATTTCCACATGAGGCTACCCCTGCTACCATCCACACTGGGTCACACTGACTCGTTCAGAACAGCAATCTCTCGAGATGCCTACGTCCTTCCTCATTCAAATGCAGGCGGTCTCTCACATACGATTCCTGTCTGCTCTCAAACTCACACCAAGCATCCACATATTTGAATCTTCTCTTCTGACGCATTCTCGCTATTATGCCATTCAATATCACCGCTCTTCTGCTCAGCTCGACATTATCATACCTAGGCAACACACACACACACACTATCTTTCCTCTCTGTTTCTTCTTTCGTGCAGCCTCAAGCAAGAATCTCATATCTCTTGCTGTCCTATTTACACCACCACCACTCAAGTCATTTGTTCCCACCATCACAATCATCTCATCCACCCTTTCACCTCTCTTAATTGCCATAGCCACACTTTGTATCGTTCCTCCTGGCAAACACTCCTCACGCATCCTATCTTGAACACTACGGATCATTGAGTCCCCATACATTACATCTCTTACCACCATATTCCTCGATTGCTCACATGCATCCCTCACTCTCTCTCTCTTGTAACAGTTTCTCTCTGTGCTCTCCTACTTACTTGCCTTCCTTACATCACTCTATCTCTAGTCCTTGTGCTCCTTTGCATTCCTCTCATTCCATCTCTCCTGCTGTTTCCATTCTTTCCTCTTCTATCATTCCTATATCTGACACTCATTCCCTCTCTTCCACTTATCCTATTCTCACCTCTTCTATCATTCATACAACTCTCTTTCATTCCCTCTTTTCTACTGTTCCCATTCTCTCCTCTTCTATCACTCCCATAACTCTGTCTCTCATTCCCTCTCTTATACTGTTCCTATTCTCTCTTCTTCTGCCATTCCCATAACTCTCTCTCAATCCCTCTCCTCTGATATTGTACCTATTCTCTCCTCAATTATTGACATGAAGATTATTTATTTCCTTAAATACCTACTGCTAACTCACAATTAAGCCAACCTCTTCTATGTTGTCCTCTATGCTTAAATTTCTTATGATCCACCCTGAACAAGGATGAAACAACTTTATAAATTGATCACTGATACTTCAACAATGTCTTCTGTAGCAGTAACCATTCTACCATTTTCATCCATTAACAATATCTTACCATGATCATTCTTCCTTCTACTTGCAACATATCTAAAAAACTCTCTAGGTTTTTTTTTTTTTTGCCTGATTTGCCAATTTCTTCTCATACTGCACTTTTGTTTTCCTTACTAACCGAGTCACTTTTCTGGCTTCTTCGTGAAACTGATTATTACCACTATTCACCCTGTACTGTCTTCAAAGTATCTTCTTCTTCCAGATTTCGTGCTTAAGTCCTTTATTCATCCATTTTATACCTACCTTATTCAGTTTTTTGGCCTTCAGAATATATTCACGTATTGATGCTGTCATGTATTTCTTTGTCAGTTCCCAAGCAGCATTTATTTCCTTATCACTTAACTCCTTATTTAATGCTATAGCTCCAAGCTGTTTCCTAAGCTTGTCATAATCATCAGCCTTGTACTTCCACATATATCCTTTCCTCACAGAAGTCTGTATATGGCTAGCCACAAATCAGGTGATCACTTCATGATCACTCTCTCACCAACTGGAGGAAAGTGTGAAACCCCACTTACAATTATATCCTCTGATTAAATGATCAGATCTAAATCTCTTGATTCTTGCTTGCTCTCCGTGACATGCTGCCTGAGATAGTTATCTCTCAAAAACTTGAGAAATTCATTTTCCTTATTCCCAAATGCTGTCTCTTCATTCCAATCTATGCTTGCATATTAAACTCACCCATAAATTACCCTTCCTTTGTTCACTAATCCAAGTTATTTATACATTTCTTCATCACCACCCTTCCCATTCCCTGGTGTATAGTAACATCCAACTAAATATGTCTTTCTGTCAATCTCCACGTTACATCACACTGCCTTTGCTACTATTTCTCTCTTTCATGTCTACCTTATCTGGGCATAATTCCCCTGCTGTCATCAGCATCACTCTCCCTCTCTTCTTGTCCTTTCTATCATCGTAAAAAAATGCTGTATCCTTCCATTTTTATTCCCGTTAGTATATCATCTTCATTCAACCATGTTTCACTTATTCCAATGATTTTGGAGCAAATAAACTCAATCAGTGAAACAATTTCATCTCCCTTATTTCTGATACTTTTGGCATTTAAAAACACAGACAGTAATTCATTTTGAGGTCTATAACCAGTCCTATCCAAGCCACTTGTTGGTTATGATTTCCCCACCACACCTGCCCCTACCCATTCACCTTTATCACTGCTTACCACATATATCTGCTCAATCTCAACTTCCCCACCCACATCACAATATATTCCATCTTCATATACACATTCAGTGCTACTTTCAATATCCACTCTCCCTATGCCATGTCTCCCTGTCTACTCGACTTCATCCCATTTTCCTGTTCTTCTTGCATTCCCATTCTCTCTTCATCTCTCACACTGTAGAGTTGAAATTTTCTCAGTCAAATATAGATGGAACAACATCAGTTGAAATTACCAATAATAAACCTAGTATAACAACTGAACAGGTACAAAACAAAATGCAAAAACATGAAGCTGTTGTACAAGGAGAAACTGGAGAATAACCAGAAAAGCAAGTAAGACTGCTGAAAGCACTTAATATGCAGACAAGATCTTCAACAAGGAAAGATGGGATTCTCTTCTCCTCACTCAGAACAGGATTCTCTTCTCTGTACTCTATAATCCTCACACAGCTCTTCTAGCATAGTATTCATGATTTTGGCTCTCCGTCTCAACTCATCATTTTCATATCTGGATAACACACTGACAAGCTTTCCTGCTACCCTGTTATCTTACACTCTTCTCAATAACTAACCTCCTGATATTCGCCCTCACATGCTTTTTATGTCCACTTAGATCATTTGTCCCCACAGCCACCACTAACTCTCTTGCTTGTTTCTTCCTCATGTCCAAAGCCTGAATTATTCTATTCATTCTCCCTCTGGATAGCAGAGCTTATGGACTGTCTCATTAACTAATCCTCTAACTATGGAATCTCCATATACTGGTATTCTGGAATCACTAGTCACCTCTTTTGCCCTTTTTTTCTTTAATTTTCTTCTTTTGTACACTTTCATTAGGTTCCACTAAATGTCTAATAACACTCTACATATTCCATTTCATTTTTCATATACAACAACTGTTTCATCAAATTTTGCATTCCAACAATTTCACTCTCTGTTACTTCTGCAGTCTTGCTACCTCTCGTTCTGCTGCATGTTATTTCTGTTTCTTCATTCGTACTTTCTCTCACTCCCTTATCACTAATTTTTGCTTCTACATTCTTGCATTCTTTCACTCCCTCTGTTTCACTAGCTTTTGTTTCATTTCTGTTTCTTTTATTTACATCATCTTTTTTCTTTTCAGTCTAGTGGCTAGTAATATATCACACTTCCTACAAATCCATACTTTCTCTTATCTCCTGTTCATTTTCTCTCTCTCTCCACATACACATCTCTTACACTCTGCCATGCATACATATTACACTCACAACATCAAATCATTTTTGAAAAGTCTATGTCATTAATTCCACTTGATTTTTGCAGCGCTTGCCTAGACACACCAGCCAAATCCCACGTGGTTGATCTCATGAGTACCGCCAACGTGTTATTTAAAGAAGACAATTTCAACTAATAAATCAAAAATGCAGACACACTTTGTTGTCAAAAATAAATAGTACAACACTAAAATTCAGGAAATATTGCCAATTAATAAAATAGCACTTATCTTTTCTGGAGCTCTTTTCCAACACTACACACTTTACACCCCCTCTAGTGACCAAAATTGTAAGTGGTGTTCATGGAACACTGCTAGTTGTCACATACTGTGGCATAATGTGTGTTATGTCCCATTTCCATCATTGTTAGATTTTTGATGAATGCAGACCATGCTTTGGTGTTTTACATTGTATTGGGATATGAATCATTTCTGAGGCTTCTTTAAATTTTCTTATAAAACAGTTATGATCAATATATATAATTTATTTCTTGTCAAAATATTTGGTGGCCTGTATTTGTTGTGTGGAAGACTAATCCTAATCTGTGCTTTCTTTTTTCATTATTATATTCTTGAGCTTCATGGAATCACATGACTCATCATGGAAGGTCAACACTAGTAAATACAGTCTGTATGTACCAATCCATAAACTCAACATCTTTTTCATATTCAGATATGTGTATCTCTCCATCCCATCTGGCCTACTTAGCAATTTTTTTTTTTTTTTTTTTTTTTTTGCAGGATGTGGAGATTTTGGTGTATACGAGAACTTCTAAATCTTATGCCGTTTAATTTCTTCATTAAAAATAGAGGAAAGGATCTGACAGGAACAGTTTCAGTTATTTGCTGTTGATGCAAAGTTGGGTAGAGCAATAGTTAATACAGATGACGTCAAAATTTGCAGGATGATTTGGATAGATTGGCAGACTGTGCAAAGGAGATTGGATGTCAGTTTAATGTGGCAAAGTGTAAGGTTTTGAATTTTGGGGTGAAAAGATTACCAGCTATATATCACATTGGTGAAACTGTACTCCAAAAAATTGATGAAGCCAGAGACTTGGGAGTGTTAGTGGATAAGGATTTAAAGTTTAGGGCCACATAGCAAAAGTAGCTAAAGCAGCTCATCAGATCACTTGGTTACTGAAGAATACTTTGACGAGCAGCGAAAAGCAAGTTATTGTTCCTCTTTATTGAGCCTTGATAAGATCCCATCTTGACTACTGTCTGCAGATCTTTTCACCAGGATTTCTTGGTAATGAGGAGGAGGTGGAGAGGATCCAAAGGCCAATGGCCAAGATGGTAGCAGGTCTATGGAATGAACTTTATGAGAACAGGTTGAAGATTTGTGAGTTACAGAACTGGTTGATAGGTGGAAAAGGGGTGATATGATTGAGACATACAAATTACTGAGGGTTTTTACAAGATTAATTCAAAAGAAATTTTCAGAACAGGTATGTTGGGAGAACTAAGGGCCATCCATAGAAACTGAGTAAGAGTGTAGTTAGCAATGATATTAGAATTAGTTTTTTTGCTTGAAGAGAGTGAATGATTGGAATAGGTTTCCAGAGTCTGTTTTGGTTGCCATGACTGTGAATGAGCTCAAAGCAAAGTATGATAAATACTGCACAATGCTGGATAGTTTTTGACATGATGTTTAGGGCCTCCTTCAATGAGTCTAAGGACTCCTTGGAGTTACCCGTAATAATAATAATAATAATAATAAACATCCAAGTGCACTGTTTCTTTATTTGTATCCATTTCACTCTCCTGTATTTCCACTGCCACACAGTTGATATTAATTTCGACATTTTCCATCCTACTGTCGATATTGTCGACTGTACTAATATTTGCTCTGTTCTCTCACCTAATTGGCACTCACATTTGAAACATTTAATAGAAACTCTCTTTTTAGTTTTGATCCAGTCATGCATAAGAGTATGTAACTTTTCTGTTATTTAAAAAAACTGTTTTGTTTAATCCATGTAATGTTGTCCATTGTCCTAAGAGAGTTAAATGAATGATTTTATTTTTAATAGCTTGTGACTACAATTGTGTGCGCTGTTCTGAGACTCAGTGTTTGCAGTGTCGTGATAACCTAGTTCTCCAGTTTGGTGAATGCATTCCGTCATGTTATGAACAATTTTATCTTGATCATAATACCAAAGAATGTAAAGGTAAATAAACTTATGTTCTTCTCTTTCAAATATAGGTGTACAATAGGTAATATTATTATTTTCATTGTGTAGACTTCTTTGTGAGTGGTTTAATACTGGGAAATAGTGATACTAACATTATTATTTTGTTTAAAGAAAGTGTTAAGCTTTTTTTTTAGTTTTAAACAACTATCTTGACATCTTATAGTCCTGTTTTTAAATTGAAAATACAGTGCAAAAATGATATACAGTAAAGAAAATTTTATTGTGTTTTTTTATTGTTTTACAGGAAATTAACACTATTAAATGCTTTGTTTGGTATAAATTAAACATTTGTTTGGTATATAAAAGCAATATATGACAGCATACCAAGGATTTAGCAAGTAAATAGAGTGGCAGTGAAATGGATGACTAGTGAAATCAAGCAGGTTGTCCTGGAAAAGAAAATATTATGGAGGAGATACAAGACAGTTGGTGGTGATCAGATCCATGAAAAGTATAAAGTGCAGGCTAAAGGTGATGAACATGGTAATTTGGCTGGTCAGGCCAAAGTAAACCCAAGTAAACCCAAGGCAGCAGACTAACAGTTGTAAAGGATATAGTGAAATTATTGAATGAGCACTTTATCAATATATGTTATACTGGTATAAATTATCCAGTACAATATGTAGAGGAGAGGCAAGTATTAGGAGAATTGGAAGTGAAAGAAACAGAGGTGTATCAGATGTTGGTTGGGTTAGATGTGAATAAGGCTGTGGGAATGGATGATATATCACCACATACTCTTAAAGAATGTGCACCACAGTTGGCTGTTCCCTTAACCTGGTTATTTAATGAAAATCTTGCAGTGGGTAGGGTTCCTAAGGAGTGGAAAGAAGGCAACATAGTACCACTCCACAACATGTTTCTAAGACAGAAGTCTCCAACTATAGGTCAGTGTGTATAACTGCAGCTGTGGTAAGGCATTGGAAAGATTGGTAAGGAATAGAATACAGAATTGGGTTGATGGACATGGAATTCTTTATGATGGTCAGCATGGATTTGTAAAGGGAGGATCCTGTTTCAGTAATTTACTTGTATTTTATGATAAGGTGACAAGTGTGTTAGATAAGGGAGAATCATATACAGTGATATTCTTAGACTTTGCAGAAGCATTTGATAGATTACCACATGATAATTTCGTATATCATTTAGAGATTGGCTCTCTGAATGATACCAGCAGTATGATGGAGCAGTGTCTCAAAAAAGAAGGGTGACCAGTGGCATGCCACCAAATTCTGTTCTTGGGTCCCTGCTGTTTAAGTTGTTTGTGAACGATATATCATGTGGACTGACTGACTGGGGATCTTCAGATATTTGCTGATGATGCAAAGTTGGGAAGAATTATAAGTAGCAATGCTGATGATAATTTCCTTCAGGAAATTAACTTCAGCACTGAATTTATGAATAGACTTTTTACTTGGACAAACGAATGGGGTAGTAGTTTTAATATCAATAAGTGAAAGGTGTTGCATTTTGCAGTGCAGAAATATAATGCTGTGTACTATATCGATGGTGCCATACCACAGGAAGTGGATGAGATTAGAGATTTGGGAGTGATGGTTGACAGTAGACTGAAGTTTAGAGGGCATATTGCTAATGTTGCACATCATAGTGCTGCTATGATAAGAAGTACTCTAACATGCAAGGATAAGGAAGTGGTTGTGCTACTGTATAAGGCACTGGTCAGACCACACTTGGCCTATTGTGCTCAGATCTGGTCACCTGTTTTTCAATGCGATGTGGACACATTTTAGAGGGTCCAGAGACAAGTGGCTAAGACAATATCAGGAGTTTGGAATGTGCTGGCTATGGAGAGAGGTTAAAGAAATGTGGATTGCAGAGGTTGGTGGATATGAGTAAGAGTGGTAATATATTAGAGATGGTTAAGTTAGTGTGAGAATTTTATCAGATTAATCCAGAGGGGATTATAAAAAAAGAGCAGAAGGTGAGAGGAGAACCAGAGGTCATTCCTGGAGGTTATGTAAAAGTGTGGTGAAGAAGGATGTGCAGAGTAGATTTTTTATATGGAGAATTGTCAGTGAATGGAATGCATTACCAGAATGTGTTGTTAATGCAAGGAGTGTTAAGGACTTCAACATTCTATATGATAAAGACATCAGTTGAATGAACCTTCCACGATGAGTCTGTCGACTCCATTGGAGGGTGTAATTTTTTTTTTCACTTTATTATGTCTTGCATGCATATAATAATTACATTATAAAATCATAGAAATTACAAAATTTAAAAATTACATATGATAATAGTATTTTTTTTAGTTCCATAATTTTTTTTTTTAATTTAAAGTTATGATTGCATATTATGCATTTACTAAACATGTTGTTCTAGTTTTTTTTTTAGAGTGAATTTAATACAAAATTTTCCATTTTTTGTATAATATGTTTAATAATAATTACTATAGATGGTAATTTATAGTTTGCAATTGGATAAGATTGCATTTTTCTAACAGCATTTATAGTATAACAGTAAGTTATATATTTTTTTACAATTTTTGCTTTTAATGTTTTTAACCGCTGTAACTACAGCACTTCAATATAATAAATATTTTTTTTTTTTTTGTTGATCTCGGTTGAGATGTAATGTCTCAGTTTGCATCCTTGAATCTTTTTAATAAGCTTATCTGAGGATGACACCGGTTAGATATATATATATATATATTATTGATTTGATTGCTGTGTTGGAAGTAGGCTGATGTTCGAGATGTCAAATAAACGATCTGAAAGGTCTGGTCAAAGTGAAATTGCCAATATATTCTGGTGTTATTACATCTGTCTTGATGATTCACATTCATTTTTATTGTGGTCTTCTTTTTAAACTAATTAGGAGACACTTTTTTTTTTTTCACTCTGGCAGCCTTTCTATGTCTTCTGAGATTTTAATTTTTATTGGCTTTGAAGTTTTTGACTTCCTGAAGAATATCTTGGCATCTCTGATCCACAAAAATTGGTAATTTTTTTTTCTGTTTTTGTTTTTCTTGCTTGGTATAACAGATTCTGGTTGAATGGTGTTAAATATTTGGATAGGAAGATTGGTGTATTGTCTTGCAATGCGTTCGCGTCCTTGGCAACTGGTTTTTTCTTTCTGCTGGCTTTTATTTTATTATTATTATTATTATTATTATTTTTTAAATATATTTTATATTGCTTAAATATTTATACATACAATAAACATCTTGTGTGACATTGCACTTTATAATTTTGCAGAGTTCAGCACTAAGTGCTGCAATTCCTACATTGAATTTCAATTAAAATTTTTAATAATACTTTTTTCCCTTTATATTATGTATTTACAACACGTGTTCTTCTAATATTAACAATGAAGATTATACAGAATTTTTTGTATAATTTTTTATTTTTTTATTTTATTTATTTATTTATTTTTAAAATTTGAGAAAGAGTGATTATACATACACATTTCTGCATTTGCTTATAAGGATTACTTGTAGATGAGTGAGGCAAGTTAATCCCACTTACTTGGAAGCTTGGGTTAGCTTTTATGAAGAGAGTGGGATTTAGCCTTTATTTGTGTTGTTGCTACTGTTTATGTATGGGATGTAGGCATTGGATTCTAGTGATTTGTGATGTGTATATTAGTGTTAATGGTTTCTTAACTTTGTTGGTATATTTTCCAGAGTTTGTTTTTTAAAGTTTGTTTTTTAACTACGTAGATAAAACACGTAGTTATCTACGTGTTTTAACTTTCTTGGTAGGTTGTTGAGCTGCATGGGTATCTGATGTGATCTCACAAAAGAACCGTATGAGTTGTTGAAGGGTGTGGGGATGTAGAGAGTTGTTGTAGGTCGTGTTATACGATATGTGTTTCTGTTGTTTCGATAGGTGATGTTGAAGTAATTCCTTGTTAATGTCGTGTAGTATTTCAGGTTTTTAATGCTCAGAATTCTGTGTATCGCCATGTGCTTGTCGGATATTGGTTGTTGCGTGTAAGGTGTCCAGATCACTGTTGACACGATTTTCCTGTGTAGTGTTTCTAATTTTGTTAGGTGGCTGTTTGGTGTATTTGCATAGACTGTTATTCCATATCTGAGTAGGGATTCACAGCATGATATAGGAGTTTTTTTATGTTGGGTGGAATAATGTCTTTAACTTGGAAGAGTTTTGCTGCGATGATTCTGAGTTTGGTGTGTAGGTATTCTATATGTTTTGTCCATTTAAGGTGGGAATCTATATAGAGACTGAGGTATTTTTCGTGTGTTACAGGTTTGACTTCGGAACATTGGCAGGTATTTTTGTTGTTAATGCAACGGTATGTGTGACAATATATCGATGGTGATGCAGGGCGTATGATTCTTGGGTTGTGTATTATCAACATCTGTGTTTTGGTGACGTTGATTAGAATTGTGTTTTGGTGGAAGTATGTTGTGATTTCGTTTAGGTCTTGTTGTGCTTTGCAGAGAGCTGTGTTAATGTCTGTGTGGATTGCTAGTAGTTCAGTGTCATCTGTGTATTGAAATATTTGACTTCTTATGGATATGTTATGAACATCGTTAATGTATATGTGGAATAAAGTGGGTGATAATATGGCACCTTGAGGTACACCGTGTTTTACTTGTATACTCAGACTGTGACATGTACCTTTTTTTGTTACTTGTGTTCTATTTGAGAGGTAGTTCTTGAACCATGTATGCAGTGTTCCTCTTATGCCTATTGAGTATAGTTTGGTGAGTAGTATGTCATATTCAAGTGTGTCAAATGCTTTGGTTAGGTCCAGCAGTATAAGGATGGCATACTTGTTTTTGTTCAGAGCTTTGTTTATTGTGTCGGCGATGTCTTCTAATAAAGTAATGATGCTTTTTGTTTTCTGAAAGCCGTATTGGTTTTGTGAGATGATGTTGTACTTCTGTAAATAGTTCTGTAGTCTGGTGTGTGTTATTTTTTCTAGAATTTTTGAGATGACTGGTAGTGTAGCTATTGGTCTCTAGTTCTGAGTATCGTTTCTTTTGCCGTGTTTGTATATTGGCATAATTACTGCAGTTTTTAGTTGTTGTGGGATAATGCCTGTGTCGAATATTATGCTCACGAGTTTCAAAAATATTGGATTTATTTGTTCAAAGTGTGTTATAAGGTCTGTGAGTCTTATTTTGTCTATTCCTGGAGTGGTCTTTGGTTTTAGTTTTAGGAGTGCTTCTTTCAGTTCCTCTTTTGTTATGGGTGGAAAATACATCGTTTGTTGTTGACTTTGTGTCGGTAGTTTTTTGTTGATCGTTGGTAGTTTGTCTTTTTTGAGTTGTGTGATGTTGTATGTGAAAGCATGGTTGAATGAGTCTGCTAGTTCCTCTTGGTTTGTGTCCTGACCAAAGCTTTTCCAATACAATCTTGTGCTGAAGTTTTATTTTTTCGGGTTACTAATTCGTTGAGTGTAGCCCATGTTTGCTTAATGTTGTCGTTATATTCCATGAATTTTTTGAAGTAGTAGCGTCTTTTTGCCCTACGAATTTTTTTTGTTAGTTTATTTCTTGTGTTTTTGTATAAGATTTGTAAATGTGTGTTACTGGGTGACTTTTTAAGTTTTTTCCATAGATTTTCTTTTTCAGTAATAGTATTTAGTATGTTATCATTTATCCATGGATTGTTGTCTGTTTGTCACCTCATTTGTGTAGGTTTTGTTGCTTTTTTGTATATTTCTGTGAACTTTAGTTGAAAATTCTCGTATAATATTACAGGATCGTTTATTTTAAGTAGGGAATTCCAGTCTGTATTTTTTACTTGGTTATCGACAATGTTTATAATAATAATAATAATAATAATAATAATAATAATAATAATAATAAATTTAAAAGTTAAAATGTAATAAAAAACAAGGGATGATTTTTGTTAGAAGGTTTTCTGCTTGGTTATATTCAGTGGCGGCTGGTGACAATAGAAACAGGTGGGGCCAGGGGCCAAAAATAACTTAATTTTTTTATATTTATATAGTGGGTTCTGTTATTGATTTATAGTTATTATTTCTATTACAATAATGTTTAGTCAGAATCTACTGATGCATTGAGTTATTAATTTTTTAAAATTGTTAGGACATAACATATACGGGCGCAAAGTATTAATAACATGAAAACTCGAAAGATTTGCAGTTGCGGGCATAGCTCAATGGACTAGAGCCAAAAAAAAAAAAAAGCTCAGTGGACTAGAGCAGTGAACCGGAAATCCAAAGACGCTGGTTTGACTCCAGCTGGCCGCCCTGCAAAATGTTTTCATTTTTCAAGTGTTAAAACAAAAAAGTTATTATTTCTATTATTTATTTTATAAATCAATGTCCAAACTTCTGAGATTCCAAGAAATAACGAGAAAGGTTTTTCCAATAAACTATCGATTTTGTTCATAGTTAAAATGTATTGTTTATGGACATAATAAAAATTTAAACTTTAAAATAAATTATAACTAAAAACGACAACAATAATTAAACACACTAAAAACAATAAAACAGATCAACAACAAGAATAAATAATAAGACAATGAAAGAATCGCCCGCTATTTACGTACAAACGCAGTGACTGGGCCAGACTAAACTGGCCTCAAGATAAGTGTTGCACCCGGAAAACAAACACGATCGCTAGTGCACTTGCCTCATACACGTCCTGTGTTCTACATGTATAAAATAGGGCCAGCTGTGGCTGGTCCCAGAGACCATACTAAGTTGCATTATACAATATTGCCACAAAATACTACAGTAATTTTTTTATTAAACAGTAAAACATGTTGGAAATAGATCAAAAAATAATAATTACAAGAAACATATTTTTTAAAACTACAATTATTGGGCTAGCGCCCCTGGTTATATTATAAATTAAAAATACCAAGAAATTATATTCTTGGTTTAATCCTTTATCCACACATAAGCAAATGAAATTTTCACCCGAAGTATTTTCAGGACTAATGCCCCAGTCCTGAAAATACTTCAGTGCAAACTTTGTTTACTTACACTTGGATAAAGGATTAAACCAAGGATATAATTTCTTGGTATCTTTAATTTAAGGGATGATTTTACACAAATCAAATCTGGTCTTTCTTAATCCATCATGACACCCTTGTATCTACAGCAGTAACAGCAAACTATGAATCAGCAGCCGGTGTAACAGCGAATGTTCACTTTTCATTGTTAAAATGTTTTCAAATATTTTTCATTAGAAATGTTAACTGTTAATCCTTTGCTTGTAGTTTCTAATTTATTTGTGCTATTTCCTGATTAAGTGAAACAAAGTTTCACTTCATCAATTTTGTTAAAAACTAATCTAGTTTTAAAACATAATTTCTTTTTAATTTCCATGTGAGTGATTTAATACTGGGAAATAGTGATTCTGACATGATTATTTTGTTTAAAGAAGGTGTTAAGCTTTTGTTTTTTAAGTTTTCAACAGCTATCATGACATCATGTGGTTCTGTTTTTAAATTGAAAATGCAGTGTAAACATTATATACAACAGTAAAGAAATTTATAGTTTTATTTTTTTATTTGTTGTTTCACACGAAATTAACACTGATAAATGAATTGTTTAGTAGAAAGTATATGCACTTTTAATTAATTTATCTTTGAAATATGTTATGGATTTTTATAATCCACAACATATAGTTATACTATAATATGATATAAGCATCTCTGAATGTGTGGCAAAAATTATGAGAAATATGTGACAAAAATTATGAGAAAACTCGTTGCTACCTGCAAACCTATCAACCAAATTCATAATTTGCTACCTTCACCAAAAGACAAACTCTTTTGTCTTTTGGTAGCAAACTCTTTTGCTACCAGGTGTATATCAAGTACTATGTTTTTGTAATTTGTCTTAGTATGGACAAACAGGAAGATCTATAAATAAATGTATCTCTGAACATCAAGACTACCTCTGCCTTATCAAACCTCACAAATCTGATCTTGCACAACATGGAATTGAAAATGCTAACCATAGGATCCAATGGCAAAATACCAAATTATTATTTAGATCCACATATAAGCCTTACTTCATAGACCTAATTTAATCGAAATGACTGTCTCAATGTTTCAAAAGCGTGGGAAATTGTTATCGTCAGTTGTATTCAATAATGTCATCTGCTATATTTTAATTTAATTTAAGTAATTATAATTTCAGCTCAGTAGTTTTTAATCCATGAACATGCAGTTGTACTGATGATGTCTTATGATACATCATCATCATCATTATTATTATTATTATGCAGGCCTCCATGGAGTCAAAAGACTCATCGTGGGAGGTCCTTTCTAAGAAACACAAGTCTATCAAGACATAAGATGAACTATTTACATAATAAAAAAAGTTGTTTACTGTGGCATATGTTATTCTGTAATTATAAATTTCTGCAAATAATTATAACTATTGGGTACTTTATACATGAATAAATATTTCTTACTTATGGATAGGCTGTAATTGATGAGATATTGTTTAAATAATCGATATTTATTACAAAGTGTGTTACATTTGTAAATTATTTTTATAACTTTATAATATACAAGAAAACCAAAATATCCCCTAATTGTTTTGACAGTATATTTTACTTTTTCTTCATAGTTTCATAACTAAGAATGTAATCTTCCTGCATGTTTTCATAGTTTTGATTCTTTTTACTGCTGATTTTCATGCCATTTTTCTTATGGCAATTATTCATTTTATTAATCCTAAAGAATCCATCATCATCATCATCATCATCGATTTCCTAATATTCAGGCTACTATGACAGGACTACATGATTAGGTTTACATTATTATTAATCTCCTATCAATGGTTTTCCTCCATATTACTCTGTTACTTGTCAGCACTCCATATTGTTGTATCTAACATTTCTTTCTTCTAAGAAGCTTCTGACAATCAAACCACCTAGACCTTGGTCTTCCAATGGTTCTTTTTCCAGCCATCTTGATATCAAACACTTATTTTGCTAACCTTTCCTCACCCATTCTATTTAAGTGACCATACCAACTTAGATTTGCAATGCTCACACATTCTTGAATGCAAGAAATGTCAAGTTCCTTCCTAATATCTTCATTATTAATATGATTCTATCATTGATGCCATCTGTTCAGGCCCCTAATTTTTTTAAGAATTCTCATATCTATGGTCTGTAATCTATGATCAAGAGCTTTATTTATACCCAACTCTCAGATCCATAATTTAAAACTGGTTTGAACACTCTTTTTTACTGCTAGTTTAGCAGATTGCCTAATTTCTCTATTATTCCATATAAATTTATTCATCTGGCTCCCCACCATAGCAGCTTTGCTTATTCTGTTGTTTATTTCCAGATTTACTTAATTTCCAGATTTACTTACCATCTTATTATTATTATTATTATTATTATTATTATTACGGGTATCTCCATGGAGTCAATAGACTCATCGCGGGAGACCCAAACTAGCAAAACAATATCTGTCATATCTCTTCTTGAATTCATTTACAGACGAAGTGCTCACAACTAAGTCAGGCAATGAATTCCACTCATTCACCACCCTCCAGGCAAAAAACCTTGTTCTGACACCTTTGTCAACCACACTCTTCTTTAATTTCCAGAGATGACCTCTTGTTCTTCCATCACTTTCACACAGCTGAAACATTTCCCCTGCATCAATCCTATAAAAACCTTTTAGTAATTTGAATGTTTCTATCATATCCCCTCTTCTTCGCCTATCAACCAATCTCTGCAATCCACAAGCTCTCAATCTATCAATGTAGGGAGCATTTTTTATATCACTCACCAACTTGGTCACTCTTCTCTGAACCCTCTCCACAGCCTCCTCATCTCCAAGGAATCCAGGTGACCAGACCTGAGCACAGTAATCCAAATGTGGAAGTATCAATGCTTTATAAAGGGGAATAATAACCTCTTTATCTCTGGATGTCAGTGTGTTCCTCAACAACCAAGTAATCCTATGTGCAATCTTGGACACCTTAGCAATGTGTCCTCTGAACTTCATCTCCCTATCTACCAATACCCCTAAGTCCCTAGCCTCATCAATCTCTTGGAGTACCTTTCCATCGATGTAGTACACAGCTGGTAATCTTTTAATCCCAAAATGCATGACTTTACACTTTTCCACATTGAACTGACATCCATTTTCTTTTGCTCATTTTACCAGCTTATTTAAATCCTCCTGCAAACTTTCAACATCAGCTTGATTTTTTATTGCACTACACAACTTTGCATCATCAGCAAACAACTGAATATCTCCCTTTAAGTCGTTTCCTATATCATTTATATACAAATTAAACAACATTGGCCCAAGCACAGAGCCCTGAGGCACACCACTGGTCACCTGCCTCATTCTGGACTCGGCTCCTCCATACACCACCTTATGGTATCTCTCCCTGAGCCATTCTCCTATCCATATCACCAATTTAATATCCATTCCCATCTGCTCCAATTTGCGTAACAGTGTTCTATGGGGTATCCTGTCAAAAGCCTTAGCAAAATCCAGAAGTACCACTGTGTAGCCAGTTCCTTTGTCCAACTCAGATGTTATTCTATTATGAATAGTTAATAGATTGCTAAGGCAGGATCTACCTTTAACAAAACCATGTTGGCCTCTATAGAGTATCATATCCTGATCCACCCATTCTTGAATTTTGTCTTTAACCAACTTTTCCAATACTTTTACCACTACTCCTGAGATGGTGATTGGTCTGTAATTCAATACCGCAGTTTTAGAGCCACCCTTATGCAAAGGAACCACTTTGCCTAACTTCCACTCCCTAGGGACCATACCAGAGTTCAAACTTAAGTTAAATATCCAGGTGAGAGGGGTTGACAATTCATTTGCACATTCACGCAACACCCGAGCTGATATTCCATCTAAGCCTACCGCAGTGTTTGCATTTAAGTTTTGCAACATATTTAATACCTCTGATTCTTTAGCTTCAATTCTCACATTAGGTATTGCTGTAGGTATAGAGATATCCTCACTTGGGTGATAGACTTTTGAAAAGTGATCACTCAGTAACTCGACTATTACATCTGATTTTGTCACCTCAATACCATCAGCACCCACTAAGGTTATCCTTCCGAAGTCATTCTTCCTCTTACTTGCCACATAGCGGAAGAACTCTTTGGGATTACCCTTGATCTCTTTGGCTAAGGTCTTCTCATAATCTGATTTAGCTTTTCTTACTATGCTGGTAACTTTCCTAGCTTGAGCCTTGTACTGCTCATGGGTGTCCTGATCGCCTTTCTCCTTGTAAATTCTCCATAACATTTTCTTTTTTTGCAGTTCAAGCTTGATACTACTGCTCATCCATCTAATGCCTGCCTTGTTTGACCTCCTAACCATGGGGACACAATCTGATATTGCTTTCCTCATATACCCGCTGATTTTATCCCAAGCACTGCTAACATCTTTCCCTTGCAATATGTTCTGCCATGGGATGGCTGCAAGCTCACTCCGAAGCTTGTTATAATTGCCTAACCTGTAGTTCCGTACATACCCCTTCTTAATAGAAAAATCCACAGATTTTGCAACCTCCCAAGTCAATACCACATGATCGCTTTCACCAACTGGAGGTAACGAGGACACCTTACTTATGCATATAACCTCTGAACCAATAACCAGGTCCAACACTCTCACACCACGTGTCCCTTCAGTTACGTGCTGTTTCAAGTAATTATCTCGTAGAAGATGTATGAATTCCATTTCCTTTTTGCTACGTGATATTTCCTCCTTCCAATTGATATCACCGTAATTAAAATCCCCCATAATAATCACCAAGCCTTCACTCATTGCACTAAGTTGCTGATGCATGAATTCAATATCTCCCCCCGTACTCCCTGGCCTATAGCAGCATCCAACTGTATATTTGGTTGCGTTGGTCGCTATTTCGCACCAGACTGCCTCAAATGAACTCTTATTCACATGTCTATCATCATGATATACTACTTTCTTTGGCTGCAACACATCAGCTATCATCAACAGTACTCCTCCCCCTGTTCTATCTTCTCTATCCTCCCTGAAAATAGTGTACCCATCACATTCAATTCCAGTGACCACATCTTCTGCTGACAGCCAAGTTTCACTAATGCCTACAACTTTTGGTGAGATTTCACTGACTAATGCCAAAAATTCTTCTCTCTTATTTCGAATGCTTCTAGCATTGGTATACAAAAATTGCAGATTCCCTCTAGATCTTGTACCGGCTTTAGAACTGATATATAAGTCATTAACTACCGTAGTCCTATGCCGATTTTTATCCCCTCTCTTCTGCAATTTATTCAGCCTATAAGGATCAATAAATACACAATCAGTGCTAATGTTTCTCTCTCTTACACTCAACCTTTTCAATATTAGTTTCCCTGCCCAATAACTTCAACCTGTTCAGAAAACTTCTTCAATCGCTTATGTCCTTCCATGTTAAGATGCAGTCCATCTCTAGCATACAACTGCCTTTTTCCTTCAAACACACTCCAAACATCAACAAACTCCAGACCTCTTTTTCTGCACATTCTTGGAATCATATCATTCATTATCATTGCTCGTCTACTTAACTCGTAATTGTCAAAACGAGGCAGCACACACACTATTCTCCCATTGAAACTTTTCCTCTTCACAATATCTAATAATGTTCTTAAATCTTTTCCTACCCGATTTATACTACCTCTCAGATCATTCGTACCCACCATAACTATCATCTTGTCTGCTTCATGCCCTCTCTTTATTGCTAAAGCCACTCTTTCTATTGTCCCATCAGCCAAGCACTCCTCATGCATACCACTCTCCATACCCTTAATCATAGAATCACCATATATTTTACTACTCTTAACTTCATTCAAGTCCACACTCATGGACTCATTCTCTACACTATTCAGCATGACTCTCCCAGCTTCATTACTCAACTCTCTATTACTTACCCCCCCACTCTCACTACATCTCATTTCTTCTAGGCCACTTGTGGTTTTATTATATTGACTCACAATCACTCCCATACTATTTATTACTGAATCATTCACCAAAGACTCACCCATATGTAATCCTGTTCTAGTTACTTCAGCTAAAGTAATCTCTATAGTCCTAATTTCTCTGTTTAACACATTAAACTCCGCTTTAACTTCCAGTATCTCCTTACCGATCACTTCCACTTCCTCATGAAGAAGATGAAGGTCATTTTTCATTTTCATAAACTCCCGCCGAAGTTCTTCCGCTACGGTCCCGATGTCAGCTTCCATTCCTAAACGCTCCAGCCTATCCCGACACTTCTCACATACGTCGACATTTTCGTTCTTTTCATTTTGCCAGACCGACCACAGATCCTTCACATTTTTCGGTGCATACATATAGCAGTTTCCGCAACGCATCCATTGCGAAAAATCCAACGCTGAGCCGGCCTTTCTTGTAGTAGTAGAAGTCCTGCGCGCCGCTGACGTACGTTTCTTGTTGGACGCCATCTTTACACGTTGATATAGTGAAACAAACGGCAGTGAAAACACAATATATACAACACAGTTCTAAACAATAATACCACTGAAGGACACTTGTTTCTAACCGATACACAATTGCAGCACTATTTGTGACAAAAAGCCACACTATATTTAACTTTAAAAACACGTTTTCTAGACTAGCTAAACTCGACCGCCACATTTACCAAGGACACTAGCGCCATCTTCACTAAAACTATGAAAATAAGCAGGAACATAGAAAACTTCAGCTACATTCTCAATATGTTCTTATAAATAATGAATAAAAGTGGAGATAATGTGCATTCCTTGTCTTACACCTGATTTTCAATCAAACCATCTTATGGAATTTCTTTTAATTCTAACTGCTGACTTACAACTTAAATATACACTAATATTGCTCAATATAAAGTTCTGTTTATTCCATGTAACTGTAGTGTTTTGAAAAGCTTTTCTCTGGGCACCTTGTATGCCTTTTCCAGATTTACAAAACTTAAGTACAAAACTTGGTGGCTTCCAGACCACTTCAGCAGACTTCCCAAACAGGATATGTTAAAGTGCAAGGATACTCTTCAAAAACTCTGAGTGATCTATAAGATTAAACTCATCACTCCTGAATGAACCACTACAGGACAGGAAAGCAGTGACTCCACTCACTGACAGGCAAAAACCCACTACCAAGCAGAACCTCTTTACTCTTATATACTCCTGGAGAGTATATTCTTATATACTCTCCAGGACACAATGAAACCTAAAGACAAACATAACATTATCGGTGGGAGCCAGACCCAATAGTGCTACCAAGGTTGAAGTAATGCAGAAATCATATATTTCCAATATACAAGTAGTGAAAAGGTGTAACAACTTATTATTGAAATACTTTGGATTAGAGCTATTACAGATGTTGAAAGTTATTTCACGTGGTTATAAATTAAATTAAAGATGCCAAGAAATTATATTCTTGTTTAATCCAATAATAATTCTGTATTCTATTCCTTACCAATCTTTCCAACACCTTGACCATAGCTGCAGTTATGCAGACTGACCTATAGTTGGAGACTTCTGTCTTAGAAACATATTGTGGAGTGGTACTATTTTGCCTTCTTTCCACTCTTTAGGAACCCTACCCACTGCAAGACTTTCATTAAATAACCAGGTTAAGGAAATAGCTAACTGTGGTGCACATTCCTTAAGAATATGTGGTGATATGACAGCCTTATTGACATCTAACCCAATCAACATCTGATACACTGCTGTTTCTTTCACTTCCAATTCTCCTAATACTTGCTTCTCCTCTACATATTGTACTGGATAATTTATACCAGTATAACATATATTAATAAAGTGCTCATTCAATAATTCCACTATATCCTTTGCAACTGTTAGTCTGCTGCCATAACTATCTATCAATATTAATCTACCATAATTATTCTTCCTCCTGCTTGCCATGTAGCTGAAAAATTCCCTTGAGTTTACTTCGGCTTGACCAGCCAATTTACCATGCTCCTCACGTTTCTAGCCTGTACTTTATACTCTTCGTAGATCCGATCACTACCAACTGTCTTTTATCTCCTCCACAACATTTTCTTTTCCAGCACAACCTGCTTGATTTCACTAGTCATCCATTTCACTGCCACTTTATTTACTTGCTTAACCCTCGGTATGCCATCATACATTGCTTTTGTATACCAAACAAATATTTAATTTATACCAAACAAAGCATTTAACAGTGTTAATTTCTTGTAAAACAATAAAAAAAAAATAATAAAATTTTCTTTACTGCTGTATAATATTTTTGCATACTCCAGTGGAGTATGCATCCTCCCATCAATGGATCCCAAACTTCAAGACTTTGCATTTTGCTGCATTAAACAGTTCCCCCATTCATTTGCCCATCTGTCTAGTTTATTCAAATCCTCTTGAAGGTCTGCCACATCTGCACTATTACTAATAACTCTGCCTGGCTTCATGTCATCTGCAAACAACTGAATATCCAGTTAAGGGGATAAAAATCCCTTATTGTTTATCAGCCAGTAAGCGAAACTAAGATCGAAAACTACGATCTGTGACGTTTCATGCCGACGAACTGTCAGCGTATATCCAAGCGTAAGTGACCACTTGGTAGTGCCACACCACGGCAACTCGTTGCAAAGGTGGAGCAAGCTCCCTCACTGTTCTTGATATTTTCTCATAATGTAAAAAACACACAGCTCTTAGGAGATGTAGTACTGTTTTACATTATGAGGAGAGGTCACTACCCAGACCGGTTTCAACCTTTATTGAGGTCTCATCAGTGAGTAGCTAGACCTAGAATATCAGAGTTTAAGTGAAAAGAACTTACATACTTTTGCTATACCAACCTCGCCAGAAAAAAATAGCCGTTTGGCTTTTCAACTGAATATCCACTTGCAATCCATTGACAATGTCATTGATATAAAGGTTAAACAATACAGGTCCCAGTACTGAGCCCCTGTGGAATCCCAATTTTAACCTTTTGTCTCCTTAATATTGCCCCACCATACACAACTCTCTGATACCTATCAGACAGCCAATCCCATGTGCTGTAACTTGAATATTAGCTTAATATGTGGCACCCTGTCAAATCCCTTTGCTAAGTCTAGGAAAATGGCAGTATATGCCATTCCCTCATCTAATGCTCTTGTAACTTTATCATAAAAGGCTAGCATATTGCTAAAACAAGAGCGCCCCTTCACAAATCCATGTTGACTCTCACTGATAACATTACCCTCATCTACCCAATGCTGTATGTGGTCCCTCACTACTTTCTCCAAGATCTTACTAAGTACTGATGACACACACACAAACTGGCCTATAATTGACGCTTCCAGTCTGCTACCGCCCTTATGCAGTGGCACTATCTTACCTTCCTTCCATTTCATGGGCACCTTTCCTGCAGCCAGACTTTCATTGAAAAGCCAGGTCAAGGGCACTGTCAGTTCCTTAGCACACTCTCTCAAAACCTGTGGTAAAATACCATCCAGTTCCACAGCTTTACTGGTATTCAGAGTGCTCAGTATGTGGAACACACACACTCTCCTCCTGCACCTCTAAACCTGGAACCTGCTCTATCCCTGTATCAAAACATTTTCTCCAGGATGAAATACTCCAATAAAGTGCTCATTGAACAACTCCACTATGTCCTCTGCATCAGCCAACCTATTCCCATTTTTATCCTGCAATGTCATTATTCAACAATCATTTCTCCTTCTACTGGCCACATAGCTAAAAAATTTCCTAGGAGTTTCTTTGGATCCTAGTGACAATCTGTTCTCATATTCCAGTTTTGCCTTCCTCTCCATACTGGTCACTTTCCTGGCTTTCATCTTATATTCTTCATGTATCTGCCCTCAACTCCTCTCCTTATGTATATCTTCCATAATCTCTTTTTCAACTGCAGTTCTTGTTTGATATTGTTTGTCATCCACTTTGCACCAAATTGTGCCTGCTTTTTCACTTGTGGAATACATCTTACTATGCTGCTAACAAATGTTCTTTCACAATTTCCCAAGCACTAATGATATCCTGGCCTTCCAATTCTGCCCTCCATGGATCTGCCCAAGTTGATACGTAAGACTATTATAATCACCTGCCTTATAATTCCACATACGTTCCCTTTTCTTTGGTACACCTGTATGTGTATTCATCTTCCAAGTCAAAACTACATGGTCATGCTCTTCAACTATTGGGACATATGTCATCTCAGTTATTATCAGCTCTTCTGATGCTATGACCAAATCCAAAACTCTTGAACCTCTTGTTTTCTCTCTATTGCATGTTACCTAAGACATTTGTCCATCAAGAATTCTAGAAATTCCATCCCCTTATTACTACTTGTATTTTCCTCTTCCCAGCTTATACTGCTGTAGTTAAACTCTTCCATAACAATCATTCTTCTTGCACTTGCCATGCTCAATTGCCTAAACATCTCCTACTTCCCTACTCTGTGTTTCCCTGGTTTATAGCAACACCCCCACTAAATATCCTGTCTTGCCTACTTCTTCCTCATACCATATGCTTTCAAAACCATTAGTGTTACTGTCTTCCAAAAACCCCCACTCTTATAGGACATAAGTCATCACTTATCATAAGCAGTACTCCACCACCACGTTTTCCTTTCCTGCCAAAAAATGCTGTACCCTGCCACTTCAATTCCTGTTATTATATCATCCTCTGTCAACCATGTCTCAGAGATCCCAATAATCTTTGGTCAGGCTGATGTTATCAGCGCCACCAATTCATCTCCTTTATTTCGGATACTCCTGGCATTAGTATAGAGCATAAAAATGTCACTGTTTCTATACCTATCTTTGTCCCCTCTCGAACCCAGTGGACTCAGTGTTACCTGATGTTGTCCCCCTTTCCCCAAGCATCCATTCCCACAACAGGCCACCCCTACTACCATCCACTCTGAGAATTCTAGTTTCCCTGCATTGACACACTGATTCATTCAGAAAACAGCAATCTCTCCAGATGCTTTCGTCCTTCCTCATTGAAATGCAAACAGCCTCTTGCATAAAGTTCTCTTCTGTCCTCAAACATTATCCAAGCATCCACATATTCCAATCCTCTCTTCTGAGACATTCTGGATATTATGCTACTCAGTATTACTGCTGTTCTGCTCCGCTCATCACTGTCACACCTGGGCAACACACACACACACACAATCTTTTCTCTCTGCGTTTTCTTTTGCACAACTTCAAGCAAGATTCTCAGATCTCTCGCCGCCCAATGTACATTGCCTCTCAAGTCATTCGTGCCCACCATCACAATCATTTAATCTATCCTTTCACCTCTCTTAATTGCTATAGCCACATTTTCTATCATCCCTTCAGGCAAACACACCTCTGGCATCCTATCTTGCACACCAGAGATCATCGAATCTCCATACATCACACCTCTAACCACTCTGTTCCTTGATTGCTCGCCTGCATCCCTCACTCTCTCTCTCTTCTAATCCTTTCTCTCTGTGTTCCCCTACTTACCTGCTGTCCTGGCATCACTCTGTCCTTGGTTCCAGCACTTCCCCACATTCTTCTCATTTCCTCTCTCTGACTCTTTGCATTCTATCATCTATCATTCCCATAACTTTCTGTCACTCTCTCTCTTCTACTGTTTCTATTTTCTCCTCTTCTAGCATTCCCATTTGGATGTCATATTGTTGGTTTTCATAACGATGTTTCTTTCTAACCTTCCATAAATGGTATTTTAATTCATTAATTATAAAAATCAAAATTGTCTTCCCATTGCTTACAGGTGGTGGATATTGCAAAAATATAACCTGTTCTGTTGTAAGTCATGGAATTCCCAATGCATTACATAATTTGTTCCAAATACGCAGGGCAAGAGGGCAGCTGTAGAATTCAGATTCTACTGTTTCCAATTGGTAACAGATGTCACAGATTGGATCTCCGATGTTGAAATACCTCCATTTGATGGTGTTGACTGGAAGGTGGCCATATGCAATTCTCCAATCAAGATCCCTCCTGTTAGGGTATCCTTAGAACTTCCACAAATTGTGAAACAAGGTATTGTTGTCAGTACCCAACTCTGAAATTTCACAGCAAAAGAGATTAAAGATTTCTTTATATAAATTTTACTTTTTTTTAAGGAAAGAATGTCAATGCCAGAGTGTTTTAGCAGTCTTAAAGTTAAGCACAAAGTGTTGTAGTATTCAAGAACAATTTCAGCTTTTGGACCTTTATGATCATTAACTCCAAACAGGTGAAGATGAAAACCCAGGTAGTACAGGAGAAGGTCTGCACATGTGTGATTAATCTACATTATTTTATAGATTTTTGAAACTGTATTGCTCAAATAGCAGAATTTGAAAAATTTTGAAATTATGCTATTCTTCCAGTACTTTTCCACAGTACTGGAAGCCCAAAACCTCCATGCTTCTTTGATAGTTAAGAAATTTCTTTTTAACTTCTTGGTATTGGCTGGACCAAAAAAATTGCACAGGCTTATTATATAATTGTTTTTCTTCAGCTTCTGTGATGTCTGTAATATTTATTATGTACAACTGAGCAGGAAAGATTATGGTTTTGAGTACTATGGCTTTAGAAGAAAAGGAAAGTGGCCCTATTTTCCAGTCTTCTAACATTTCTAGGTTCTTGTATATAAGTTCTTTGACTAGTAATATGGGGTCAGTGTAGTACGGAATTACCAAGTATAATGAAGAGCTCTCTCTTAGCTCCAAAAAGAATGTCCCCAAGATCACACTTTACAAAAACTTTTCAGTTTGTCTTGTCTGAATTAGTAGTTAATCCACTTATCTTGCTGAATTTTTCCAAAATACAAACAGTATAGATATGGAATCGTTATCCTTCAAAGTGCCCACTACATCATCGACATATGCTAATACTTTATTTTCCTTCATAGTTGAAGGAACTCTAATTCTTCGCACAATGTGTATATTGTCGACTTCCTGTAAGAATGGTTCAAGAATCAATGCAAAGAGCAGTGGACTAAGAGGGCAACCCTGCTTTACTCCTTTTTGAATTTTGACCGGGTCTGACAGGAACCCATTAACTAAGAGGGGGTAGTTGAATTAGCATAGGCTCTTTTGATAATGGATAGCAGCTTTTTACCTACCAGTTTGCTGGAGGATGTGGAATAGAAAGGAATGATGGATATTATGAAATGCTTGAGTAAGGTCTACTGATAGCACTGCCATCGACTGCTTTTTCATGTTAACTAAGCTGATTAGATCATGTAGCAGAAATAGATTAAATTTTGTTGACTGACCTGGTACTCTATACATCTTTGTCCTTTTTTGCAGAAATAATGCAGAAAAATATCTTGTAGTCAGTATTAGATTGAGAAATAGGTCTCCAGCTGTTGATTAAGGTGTGATCTCTATTAGGTTTTGGAATGAGGACAGTATGGCTTACTACAAATTCACTTGGTATGTTGATAGAAGTTTTTTCACTTGGCTATGCTACCAGTTATATATTTGGTTTAATCCTTTATCCAAGTGTAAGCAAACAAAGTTTGCACCTGAAGTATTTTCAGGACTGTGGCAACTCATGATAAAGGTGGAATAAGTCAGATCACTTGCCTTAGTATCCCATAATGCAAAGCACATCTCCTTGCAGACATGTATAATGTTATGCATTAAAGGAAGGGCCACTACCCAAACATGTTTCAACCGTTATTGAGGTCTCGTCAGTGGGAGCCAGACAGTTGCCAAAAGGTGTCAACACCTTATTATTAAAATTCTCTGGACTAGAGATAATTGATGGAAGTTTTTTCACTTGGCTGTGCTACCAATTATATATTTGGTTTACACTTGGATAAAGGATTAAACCAAATATATAATTGGTAGCATAGCCAAGTGAAAAAACTTCCATTAACTATCTCTAATCCAGAGAATTTTAATAATAAGGTGTTGAAACCTTTTGGCAACTGGTATATGGTGATATTACTTCTCCATTACTTCCATCTTAGTATCACCACCTCTGGGTCTGGCTCACTGATGTGCTTTTGTGCAGAAGTGGTCCCTTTCCTTGAGGTATGAGAGGCTCTGCTTGGGGTAGGTTTTTGCATGTCTCTCAGTGGGGCCACCACTGAGATTATGACTCTGTCTGGTGGTGGGGTGAGCCTGCTACTGGGTAGAGCCAACACTAAGAAGTTCTTGGTGATGGGGTGAGCCTATCACTGAGTGGAACAATGCTGAGTTGGACGATCCTTCGGTCACTCGTAGGGAGTGGTCTGGGGGGTTGCCTAATTTTTAGAGAGGTCTTTATTTAAACAGCACCTCAATAAAGGTTGAAAGTGGAACAATGCTGAGTTGGACGATCCTTCGGTCACTCGTAGGGAGTGGTCTGGGGGGGGGTTGCCTAATTTTTAGAGAGGTCTTTATTTAAACAGCACCTCAATAAAGGTTGAAACTGGTCTGGGTAGTGGCCCTTCCCTTAATGCATAACATTATACTTGTCTGCAAGGAGATGTGCTTTGCATTATGGGATACTAAGGCAAGTGATCACAACTTATTCCATCTTTACCACAAGTTGCCCCACTCCTGAAAATACTTCAGGTGCAAACTTTGTTTGCTTACACTTGGATAAAGGATTAAACCAAATATATAATTGGTAGTCACCTGGTATGTGTCCTGATGAGAGAAAGGAATTGAATAGTATGCGATAAAGTTCTATCCCTAGACCATCAGGTCCTGGGGATTTTCTTGTCTGGCATTCTTTATAGACTGTGGTAATTTCATATGCTGTAATGAATTTGTCAAGCCCATCATGGATATGAACAGGAAAGCCATTAATGTTCAAAGAGTTATAATTTCCAATAGTACTGTTGTCTTCAAACAGATTTTTGAAGATTACAGATTTTGTAATGGTTTTGAAAGGAGTCAAGGGTGGTGGACATGTATTCTCCATTAATGCAGATTTGAGTGATAGTCCTTTCTTTGCGAAATTTAGTGAATTGTCTATTGAAGAAGGCAGCTGAAGGGTTGTCTGCTAGGTACTGCTGTGTTGTTATCTTAAAATTTCTTTCTTCTACTTGTTTCTGTCTTGTGGGAGCCAGACCCAGAAGTGGTAATAAGGTTGAAGTAATACAGAAGGAATATTTTCATATACAAGTAGTCAAAAAATGTCACAGCATATTACATTCAACATCTATCTGGATTAGAGATGGATGTTGAATGTTGTTTCAATTGTTTTTTTTTCCACTTGGCATCTTTATTAATTAAAGATGCCAAGAAATTATAATCTTGGTTTCATCCTTTTTTTCAAGTGTAAGCAAACAAACTTTGCGCTTGAAGTCACTTCACGACTGGACTACTTGTATATGGTGGCTGATGACTTCACATTAATTGCCTTAGTATCCCATAATGCAACACACATATCCTTATGGACATGTTCAAAGAATTATAATTTCCCACAGTACTATTGTCTTCAAACAGATTTTTGTAATGTTTTTGAAAGGAGTCATGGATGTCTTGAGTGGTGGATATGTCTTCTCCGTTAATGCAGATGCCTTTTCCATTAATGCTTCCCATAGTGCATAGTATTATGGGAAGAGCCACTACCCAGACAGGTCTGATCAGCTGGAGCCATATCCAGAAGTGATATCAAGGTTGAAGTAACTCAGAAGTCATATTTCCATGAGTCTCTGACTCCATGGAGGTCAAATGTTAATAATAATAATAATAATATACAAGTAGTCAAAAGGTGTCACACCTTCAATAAAGCTCCTAACTAGTCCACTTAGAATGTTCATGATGATGATGATCATCATCATCTGTGTCATATTTTTTCTTTCTCTTCTTTAGAGAGCAGGTTTATTGGAAGTAATAGTAACATAATTTAGTTGTTATTATATGAAATTGATCATGTAGTTGATTAATATATTGATTTTATTGGGCTCATTGAGTGAGCTTCTTCAAGGTCACATATTGCCTAAACCAGGTCACACAGTGCCTTAATACCTATCCCACCTTTCTTTAAAAATATTCATCAATGATGCACATACAACATTCTCTGGCAGCCCATTCCACACAACCACACTTACCACATACTATGAAAAGAACCTGGATGTAACTCACTTCTTAACAACACCCTTAGTTTATCAGAATGATCCTCAAGTTCCACCTACCATGAATTATAAAATCTCACTTGTGTCTATACTATAAAATCTCATTACTAACTTATATGTTGCTATCATATCTCATCTGTTTCATTTATTACTCAAGCTTTGAAGATCATATTCTCTCTCAGTCTTTCTTCATATGTACAGTTCCATAGGCCAGATATGATCTTGGTTACTTTCTGCTAGATCCTTTCATCTTCTCTGAACCCAGATATCCATATTTGAATACAGTAGTTAATATATGATCTTACCAGTGCCTTGTACAGGAAAAGAATAACTTTCCTTTAGTGCTGTTTTCTACATTGGTTATTGTATGTGATGACTTAACCACTTTTTTATTGTTCTAGAATGTTTTTGGCAGTGTAATAGGTGCCATGGACCCACAGCTAAAGACTGTTTATCATGTATGCCTGGTATGTTACTTCAGAATGGAGAATGTATATCAAAATGCAGTAATGGATTCTTTCAAGATGAAAAGGAATGCAAAGGTGAGCTTATGCATGCAATAATGTATTTTTAGTTGCAATTGCTAAAGTGATAATTATGAGTACAATAAATATAATAATTTATTTTAAATAAAATAAATCCTCCAGTAAAGGTATTTCCCAAAGGCAGCTACTTTAAAATTGATAGTCATCTGGTCTCCATTCTATGCCTGGGTATGATTATCCAACTTTTTTCCTGGATAAAAAAGCCCTACTCATTAATTGTATCAGAGATTGACTAACTTAGAATCTGCCTAGACTTTGACCTTCTTTGGCTAAAAATATCCCTCCCTCCCTCCCCCCCCCACTCAGTAAAATTCATCTGCTGCCTCCATCACTCTCCCAATACCACCAACCATTCCTAGTTCTTTAATTTCCTCCAGTCCCACTATCCTAATAGTGAAATCATCCTCCTAGGTGATTTTAATGTCCATAACACCAACTGGCTTTCCTCTTCCAGTTGTACAGATCCTGCAGATAGAGATGCCGAAATATTTGCCATCACTTATGACCTTACACAAATAGCTCACAAGCTGACCAGAATACCAGATAACCCAAATCACTCCCCAAATACCCTAGATCTCTTCCTTACCAATGACCCTTCCAAATATATAGTGAATGTAGTGAGCCCCCTGGGTAATTCTGACCAAAACCTAGTGCTCATCTCCTGCCACATGCAACAATGCTTACACAGTCACACCTGCACAAGAGTAGTCTGGCATTATAACAGTGCCAAATGGGACAGCCTCTGTGACTACTATGCTTCATTCCCATGGTTGGACTATTGTTTGCAGTCTTCCAATTCAAACATATGCACTGCACACATCACCATAATAATCCTCACTGGCATGATAACATACATTCCCCACACCACACTGAACTGCTATCCCCTATCCAAACCCTGGTTCTCCAAAAGATGTGCCACGGCTGTATTAATAAAAAACCAGGCATACCACAACTGGCTCAAATTAAGAACTCCATCCTCCTTCAGTGTCTATACTGAAGCCTGAAACAGATGCAAAAAAATTATCAATGATTCCAAAACAGAATTTGAACAGGCAAAAAGCAGGAAACTTGCAGCCTGTCCTAGCAGCAGCCATGCCTTTTAGTCTCTTGCCAAAGCAATTGGTCACAACTTTTGCCCTACACTACTTCCATCCCTATCATACCCAGATGGCTCCATTGCGACATCACCCACAGAAAAAGCTAATTTCCTGGCTTCACACTTTGCCTGCAATGCACTCATAACCGACAATGGAAAATGCCCCCAGTCATTCCAACTGCCCAACATACAATGCCCCCTGTATCCTTTTGCCAGAAAGAGATCATAAACCTGTTGTCAAAATTAGACACAAAAAAAGCCCCTGGCCCTGATGGCATTCCTCCAATTGTCGTGAAGGTCTGTGTAGCAGAACTGACTCCTATCCTATGCTGTCTGTACACATTATCTTACTCCACTGGTGTATATATATCAAAGCCTGGAAATTGGCCTATATTCAATCCATTCCCAAAAAGGGAGACAAATTGCTGCCATCTAACTACCAACCTATCTCACTCACCTCAATCCTATTTAAGTGATGGAGAAAAACATCAATTCTCAACTACTACTCTACCTTGAAGGTACCCAGCTATTAAGCGACCACAGTACGGATTCCACTGATGCCGATCAACAGGTGACCTGCTCTCATACATCACCCATTTCCGGACATATACCATGGAAAAATTTGGTGAATCCCAAGTAGTTGCACTCGATATCTCTAAAGAGCCTTTGACTGGGTCTGGCACAAAGGCTTACTAAGCAAACTTCCATCATTTGGACTGTCTCAGGGCCAGGGCTTCTGCAGATGGATTGCCAGCTTCCTGTCTGGATGCACACTATGTGTAATGGTAGATGGCTCCCTATCCTCACACTATCCAACTAATGCTGGGGTCCCACAAGGTTCAGTTCTCTCACCGATCCTCTTCCTTCTATACATCAATGACCTACTTCAGTTGACCTCCAATCCAATGCACAGTTTTGCAGATGACAGCACATTGCACCCCCCCCCTTCATTTGATAAACCTTACCCTACACAACTCACTTCAACCCGCAGAACATCAATCACAACTTCCCTTAACGCAGACCTCCGAAACATCCTCCGATGGGGCTCAGATAACCTTATTAACTTCAACGCTAATAAAACCTAGTTCTGTCTTATTTCCCACAAAAAAGAACCATTTCCCCCCAGTATTATTTTTGATAACACTCAAATCCCCAGATAAGACGAAATTTCTCTTCTCAGAATTACCATGACATCAGGCCTCTCCTGGCATAAACACATCACAACCATTGCATCCTCAGCTTCCAAAAAACTAGGCTTTCTCTTTCGCTCAAGATGTTACCTCCCTTCAAAATAGCTGTTAACCGTATACAAATCGCAAATCCGCCCAGCTATCGATTACTGTTCTTACATTTGGAGTGGGGCTCCTAAACGTTCCCTCAAAATGCTTGACTCAATGCAGAGGAGAGCAATTAGACTGATAAATGATCCATCTCTTACCAACTCACTCCCACCACTTTCACATAGACGTTTAGTCTTTGCAATTTGTATATTCTACAAATATTTTCATGGAAAATGCTCATCTGAAACAACATCAATAATTCCCCCACTCTGTATTAAACCCATTGGAACACGTACAGCCACCTCCCAACATCCCTTCACAGTACACCTTGAAACCCACAGAACAAGTTTCTTTTCCTTCTCCTTCATCCCTGCTACTGCTGTACTGTGGAACAGTCTTCCCTGGAGTTATTTCCCAAGGAATACAATATACAGGCTTTCAAATCGAATGTTAACAAGTTCCTCCTTTCCCATCCCACTACCCATATACGGTATTAAAGTACAATTGGTTGACCAGCCAAACCTCTCATATATGGGCCCAACATAAAAAACAAACAAAAAAACAACAAAAAAAAAAACTTGGGAACTGGTTGAAAAAAAAAAAGTTCCTTTATTCAGTGATCAGATTCAAATTTATGTCTGCTGCTGATGTTATCTAGTATGATGGAAGTTACTGATGCTATGTGGGCAGTTATATTCTGTGACACACATTTGTACTTCCTGGCCATTTTCTATATCAGAACTGATCATTTTTTTCTTGAAAGAAAACATTCAAATTAAATTTGCATAAAATTTAATTTGTGGTTGAAATTGAATCTAATAACTTTAATATGTTCCTTGATAGACGAGTGTCTTGTACATAGAATCTTGCATTGTTTATCTCAAAAATGTGTAATAACAACCATCCTCCATAAAGTTCTGATGAATTGTTCATCTGAGGACAACTTATGTAAGAGATTGATCATTAAAATGGTTCTTCCTTTATTCAGTACATTTTAAATACCTATATTTTTTGCATCCAGATAATCTGAAGATATTATCAAGGTCCCAATATCTTATGTGAAAACAATCTGCAGTCTCATTTTTGGATATATTTTACCTGTGCAGTCTCCTTTATTTTATTCAAGCTGGTGAATCTTTGGAAATCCTAAGAGAAACATATGTGTCACATCATTTTTTCACAGTCTTTTTCTTAAGGCCACAGCTATAGAGTGAAATAGAATCAAATGGCAGTTCTCCAGAAAAGTTGCTATAATTGGTGGATAGAAGAAGGACTATTGTTCTCAGATTTAGTCCCCAGGATTTGAAGGGGATAAATTAACTGTGGAAAGGATACAAAGACGGATGACAAAGATGGTTTCAGGACTGTACAAGGATAGTTATGAGGATCGGCTGAGAGAATGTGGACTGCAGAGTTTGGTGGATAGAAGAAGGAGAGGTGATATGATTGAGACTTTTAAACTGTTGAGAGGTGGTTACAGGGTTGACACTGGGGAGTTCTTTCGCTTGGTTGATCAGCGGGAAGGAGTGATGACAAGAGGCCATCCCTGGAAGTTACGAAAGGAAACTGTGAGCAAGAGGGTAAGGAGTGGTTTCTTTGTGTGGAGGGTGGTTGAGCCGTGGAATGCATTGCCTGATGGAGTGGTGGGAGCGAGAACGGTCAGTGAGTTTAAAGAGTGGTATGATAGACTTTGTGTTTCTCAGGGGGGGACCTCCCCTCAGTGAGTCTTGACAGACTTTATGTCTTAGGAAGGACCTCCCTCGATGAGTCTTTTGACTCCTTGGAGGCCTGAATAATAATAATAATAATAATAATAATAATAATAAATGTAAACATTTATTTAAGGAAACTCAAATATGCATAACAACCAGTGGTAAGTTATGGAAATTTTAACAAAGGGCTCGCATCGTCGAGCAAAAAAAAGGCATATTTCACACAAAAACTTTTATTAATGCAGCTTGTGTACAAATGCCAATCAAAAAGTATGAAGGGACAACCTGTAAAGGCTATCTTTTTTAAACCAATATTTCATGATCTAAACATGAAATATTTGCACACAATCATCTGTGTTAATTTATCTTACATAAGAAAAACCTTATTTTACTATCAAAAATAAAATCTTTTATAATCGCACATATGAAATAGTTTTTATATACAAAATAAATTTATTTTGTTTGAGATAGAAGATTTTATGACAAACAATCTATAAATAATAAATAAATATTATCTAAACACAATAATATTGAAGTATGTTATATTTCTCTTTATACTTCAAGTGATAATCAATGGTACCAATAAAGGGGCATTATTTTATTATTACTGTTATGTGACATCTCCAAGGAGTCCAAAGACTCATCGAGGGAGAGTGTACCAACAGCATCAAATGATTGAACCCCTCTAACTACTAACTGCGTTCAAACTTGCTTAACTTTTTGCGAGCCATTAGTAGCAGAGGCTCTACCAATCGACAAACCTTGTCCTATTTATTAATTTGCAATTACCAGAAGTGAATTCTTATTTGTAAAATGGTAGTAACACAACTATAATATTTTATTTAATAAAATCACTTTGTTAGGTTACTGTATGGGTTTGTCGCTTAATATATTTGAAAAAAAATTTTTTTTTTTGAAAAAATAAAAAAGTAAACAAGAAGAACAAGGGACTCGCAAATTTGAAAAAAATTTAACAAAGGGCTCGGGCAAGCCCCCGCGAGCCCCTTATAGCTCACCACTGATAACAACCAATCTAACTTGTTTGGATTGAATAAGAATGACTCCATGTTTGTCTTCTTTATTTGACAATTTGTAACTAAAAGTCAAAATATGTAATACAGAGAATTAAGACTCTTCAACTTTCAGTCATTTCTTCCTTCTCATTTACTTCATTAATATATATTTTAGTTTCATCCTTCATGAATTAGCTTAATGTCTTATGGTTTCTCTCAAATAGCGCATTTGGTGCTTATATCACTGACCATCATATTGACTGTACAGGCATAGTTATGCTCTCTTCTATCCATTCAAATTTTTTATTTGTGTGGTACTTCTTCTGACCTTTGATATGGCAGATACTGCCTTTGAAATAGTAGCCAGTTTCATTAAAGTTTTTAATAAAATTTTTTATATTCTCTCTCTCTCTCTCTGTCTTTCGTTCATTTATGTCAGTACACTGCCGTAATTGGATGAAAAATAAAGCTCAAAGGACAAAAATTATTAGCTTAATCAAACAAATTAGAATTATGTCAGTGTTTTCAGATGTACCCATGCTTACAATTCCTTCTTTTTCTTTCATTTCCATAAAATTGAAAGAGCAGCCTGAAAACACCCTAATTCAGTATAAAGATCAATAAAAGAAAGAAATCTGCATTAATAGACCTATCTTTTTAAGTAGGAAAAAGAAAATTGCATGCTTGTGTGATTAAGGGTAAGTGCATCATGTCCATGGCTGGTTGTGGGCAGTGATATCAGTTATCATCTCACTTGTCAGCATTGCACCAGCCACAATTTGACTTCAAGCTTATAAGAAATCGATATATCTTGTGTGGAAGGTGGTCACAAATTCATGTATTCATATACTCAGTGTGTATGAATACATGAATAGTGTATAACTAATGGGATATTAAGTCCAATACACCTTGATTTAAATACAAAATAATTTTTGAAATTTTATTTATTTCCCAGGAAACAGTATATTTCAGTCATTTGCAAAGTGACACCATCAGAACTTTAATGGTACTGCTTTTTTAACAGTGTTATTTCAAGAGATTTTATAATTATTATTATCATTATTATTATTCAGGCCTCCATGGAGTCAAAAGACTCATCGTGGGAGGTTCTTCCTAAGAAACACAAAGTCTACCAAGACTCATCGAGGAGAGGTCCCCCCCCCCCCCAAGAAACACAAAGTCTATCTTACCACTCCTTAAACTCATTGACCATTCTCGCTCTCACCACTCCATCAGGCAATGCATTCCATGGTTCAATCACCCTCCATGCAAAGATACCACTCCTCACCCTCTTGCTCACAGTTTCCTTTCGTAACTTCCAGGGATGGCGCCATGTCATCACTCCTCCTCACTGTTCAACCAAGCGAAAGAACTCCCCAGTGTCAACCCTGTAACCACCTCTCAACAGTCTAAAAGTCTCAATCATATCACCTCTCCTTCTTCTATCCACCAAACTCTGCAGTCCACATTCACTCAGCCGATCCTCATAACTATTATTGTACAGTCCTGAAACCATCTTTGTTATCTGCCTTTATACCCTTTCCACAGTTAATTTATCCCTTTCAAATCCTTCGGACCAAATCTGAGAAAATAGTCCAAGTTTGGTCTGATCAGGGTCTTATATAACGGAATGATAACCGTTTTATCTCTGCAGGTCAGCTTCCTGCTCATTATTACAGCTATCCTCTGTGTTACCTTCACCACCTTTGCAATATGTCCCCTAAATTTCAGGTTTCTATCAATCATCAACCCCAGATCTCTTATCTCCCCCTACTTCCTCCAGTATAACTCCTCCCCTAGAGTATGCAGTGTCTCGTCGAAGTTTCCCAAACCTCAAGACCTTACATTTTGCTGCATTAAACTGACGCCCCATTCATTTGCCCATATATCTAGCTTATTCAAATCCTCTTGCAGGGCTGTCGCATCTGCACTATTACTTATAATCCTTCCCAGCTTCGCATCATTCACAAACAACTGAATATCTCCTTACAATCCACTGACAATGTCATTGATATGAAGGTTAAACAATATAGGTCCCAGTACTGAGTCCTGTGGGACCCCACTTGTAACCCTCTGCCTCCTTGAAACTGCTCCACCATACACAACTCTCTGATACCTATCAGACAGCCAATCCTGAATCCAGTTGACCAATCTGACATCCAGACCCATGTGCTGCAACTTAAATATCAGCTTATCATGTGGCACCCTGTCAAATGCCTTCGCTAAGTCTAAGAAAATGGCAGTATATGCCTTACCCTCATCTTCACTACTTTTTCCAAGATCTTACCTACTGCTGACACACAAACTTACCTATAATTAGACACTTCCAGTCTGCTACCACCATTTATGCAATAGCACTATCTTACCTTCCTTCCATTTCATGGGCACCTTTCCCGCAGCTAGACTTTCATTGAAAAGCCAGGTCAAGGGCACTGTCAGTTCCTTAGCACATTCTCTCAAAACTCGTGGTGAAATACCATCCAGTCCCACAGCTTTACTGACATCCAGAATACTCGTTATTTGAAACACACTCTCCTCCTGTACCTCTAAAGCTCGAACCTGCCCTATCTCTCTAGCATTAAAACTGACTCCTCCAGAATGAAATACTCCAATAAAGTGTTCATTGAACAATTTCAGTATGTCCTCTGCATCAGTCACTCTATTGCCATTTTTATCCCAGAAATCATTCTTCCACAGTCATTTCTCCTCCTACTGGCCACATATCTAAAAAAATTCTCTAGGATTTTCTTTGGATCTTAGGGCCAATCTCCTCTCATATTCCAATTTCGTCTTCCTTACCATACTGTTCATGCATCTTCTTTTCACCTGTCTCCTTATATCTCTTCCATTGCCTCTTTTTCGCATGCAATTCCTGTTTAATATTGTTTGTCATCCACTTTACTCCAAATTGTGTCCTCTTCTTCACTCGTGGTATACAACTTACCATTGCTGCTAACAAATATTCTTTCATAATTTCCCATGCACTAATGATATCCCGGCCTTCCAATTCCTCCCTCCATGAAAGTTCCCCAAATTGATGTCTTAGACTATTATAATCACCTGCCTTATTATTCCATACACGTTCCCGTCTCTTTGATACTCCTGCATGTCTATTCATTTTCCAAGTGAAAACCATATGGCCACTCTCTCTCCTACTGGTGGGAGAGATGTCATCTCAGTTATTATCAACACTTCTGATGCTATAACCAAATCCCATAACCAAAACTCTTGAACCTCTTGTTCCCTCTATTACATGTTGCCTAAGACGTTTGTCCCAGAAGAATTCTAGAAATTCCATTCCCTTATTGCTACAAGATGGAAAGAAGTGAGTAAATACATGCTGTATGCTATCAGTGTAACTAGTGAAATATATTTACATAAGATGAATAATCACAAAGGACTATTTTAAAAATGGAAGTTAAAATGTTGACATAAAAGTATATACCATTATGTACTTACCTACCAATATTCTTTTTACCCTGTAGCACATAAGGTAGAGATCTATCTTCTCCAACTATCCTTTCTTTTGCAACTAATTCTACCTCTCTCTTCAGCTTTCCCATCTAGCAGTTTTTCTCACTTTCTTACAAAGTTAACGTAGGCTTCCCTATTTTCTTTCCAGGATCCACATCGTTAGAATTTCTACTTTATCCATTCTTGGTATATTGCCAGTCCACTTCTGTCTGCATCCTTTTATTTCACTGGCAATACTTTGTTTTGTCTGTTTATATAACCCATCATTTTTTATGTATTTGTGCAAAATATTTTTAATATTTTATGCAAACACTTTGTCAAAAACTATTTAATTTGGCTTCCTCTTTCCCTTCTAGGTCTCTGATCTGTATAACATCAGTGCCTTCACATTACTATTGAATCTTTATTTTGGTTTTATAATGATATTTGAATGATTTCCATGTATTATTCAGTCAAATGCAGCATTTCTGTTTGTCAATCTTTGTTTTAGGTTCCTGTCAGTTCCATCTTCAGTATCTAAATTATTTCCCATATTTATAAAATTTTTCATTTCTTTTTTTTTTTGGCATTTGTTCATTTTAAGACCTTTAATTTATTCATATTTAAGTCAGTCTTTTTTCAGTTGTTGTTTACAATGTCTCCAACACTTCTAATTTTGCTTGTATATTAGAATGTTTTGATGACATCAAAGCTGAACATCTGCATAGTCTGGGTTCTCCATAGTCCACCAACGGTGATGTAAAATTTCATCTTATTCCTCTCCTTATATCTGTTACCTTTTACAATTTTTTTTTTTTATGTGTTGCTCCTCACCCTTGAAAGGTTATTAGCAAACCTATAGTATATTTTGTACCATGGATGGACTATGGATTTTTTTCCTATTTTATCAGTTTTATACATGTTTTTTATCTTTCATTATTTTTTACATAGTCCTGAAACCCTACTCTCGAGACTAAACATGGAACTTTTTCAGCCACTTCAGGCCTCCAATAAGCAGGAAGGTGGTCTCACACCAGGTGATGAAATTCATCTCCCACATAAAATTTATTCAATGACCATTTTACAAAGAAGTCCATAGTAACTCTGTCTCATGATAGTCCTTATCTCGAACAGTTTGGTTGTTTGCTGTTATAATAGAATGGCTGTTACTTTCTTTATACATTTCTTTTGTTATTCTCACATATTTATCAGTAATTCCATAATTTCTAATAATTATCCATAATGTTTCTCTATGAATACTGTCAAAAACTATGGTAAAATCTATAAATCTATACTTCCTTAGGTATAAGGAGGTTCTAAACTCTGTACCCTTATATTATTTATAGCAAGGAGCATAGAGTTTGTATTTCTTAAACTGGAAGTTAAAGTCAAAAATATTATTAAAAACAACACGTAAGTCCACAGTAATAACATTAATTAATAAATAAGGTAGATATTTCATAATAAAACTAATAGTACGAAATTGATTCCCACTTATATTCCTATCAACAAAATTTCTTCCTTATTGCCTGCTACAAAAGATAAACTCTCATCTCTGTCTTTGGCTGGCGTTTACCAAATTCCTTGTGAATGCGATGTTTCTTATTTTGGACAAACTGGCCGTTTTGTGGAAAAAAGAATTAAAGAACATCAATATTATATTGATTACAACAAACTTCAGAAGTCTGGTCTAGCACAACACAGTATTACCACCATCCATAATATCCAGTGGGATAAAGCTATGCTCCTTCATAGATGCAGTTTCAAATACGAATGCCTCTTTAAAGAAAGTTGTGAAGCTTTTTTTACACCGACCAAATTTAAATCGAAATGATTGCCTCTCTCTCTCTCTCTCTCGAAGATCTGGGAGACTTTTATTTTATGTAATCATTAAAAAACTAATTATCTTAAATATTAATTATTTATTAATTAATTTCATTTCCTAGCTCACGACAACATTGTATTTTAATAGGTGATCTCGAATGTTCGTTACTTGTATTCTATTCCTATCTGTGAAGATGTACTATTAGTTTTAGTACGAAATATCTACCTTATTTATTAATTAAAGTTATTGCTGTGGACTTACATATTGTTTTTAATAATTATACTATGCCACAGGTCCCTCTAAAAAAAAAAAAGTTAAAAATATGATGTACAGTACTTTCATCTGTTCTAAAACCAAGTTATTCTCACCTTAATATCTTCATATCTCATTCTTAATTTCATTTTTCATAATTCTACAACAAGTTTTTGTAAGTGGCAATGACAGTAGCTAATTCCCTCCACTTTTTAAATTTGAGATAATTGATCTTTGGAATTATGATTACTGTTGTTTCCTTCGATTGTCTAAATATTTTTCACTCTCCAGAATTGTATTAATGATCACCTGTAATTTATTATTATTATTATTATTGTATTGAGATAATCCTAGGATGTCCTTTCGTCATATACATTACTTATCATACTGCACCTTAAACATACTCAAATTCTCTGCAGATACCACACTCTCAGGCAAGGCATTCCAATCATTCACAACTCTGCATGCAAAAAAAAAACCCCTGCTTCTCACTCCCCTGCTCACACCCTCCTTATACAGCTTACTGGGATGACTGCCAGATCTCCCTTGATCTCCCACCATTTTCTGTAAAACCTCTCCAACATTCATCCTATAACAACCCCTTACTAATTTATAGGACTCTGTCATATCATCCTTCTTATCCCGCAGACTCTGTAAATTGCATTTGCTCAACCTTTCCTCATATTCAACATTCCAAAGATCAGAGACTACCTTGGTAAGTCGCCTCTGCACCCTTTCCAACATCTGTTCATCCTTTTGAAAACCAGATGATCAAATCTGTGCACAGTAGGCCGAATGTGTAGCCTAATTAAAGCCTTATACAATGGAACAAGAATTTCCTTACTTCTACGAGTCATTGTCCTCTGCATCATTCCTAGAATTCTTTGTGTTGTCCTCACAGTTTTGGCAATGTGTCCCTTAAATTTCAGATTCTTATCCACTATCACCCCAAGATCTCTTATTTCCTCCAGCTCCAATACTACATTCCCACCAAGCATAAATTCTACATCTCATCTTTGTTTCCCAAATTTATCAGGCAGTTTTTCTTGATATCATTACCATGGTGCCTTTCAATTCTTCAAGTTCTCTGTTTCTTTAAAAATGCCAAGAAATTATATTCTTGTTTAATCCTTTATCTAAATATAAGCAAACAAAGTTTGCTGTGGGAAGTTCCTTCATGATTAGGCCACTTGCATATACTGGTTAATGACTTCACATTAATTGCCTTAGTAACCCATAATGCAAACACATATGATTTTGGAGATATATAATGCTATGCATTAAGGGAAGGGCTACTAATAATTTTTGTCTTTTTGACCTTTATTACGGTACTGTTAAGGTGTGTGTGTGTGTGTGGGGGTACCTCTCCAAAAACTGAGTAATCTACAATGCCACTCTGAATCAATCAGATAATCGCTACTAGACTCATCACCCAGAACAGGAAACTCATCAGTGGCTCCACTCAGTCATGGGAAAAAATCCACCTCTGAGAAAAAACCTCATTACTCTCCAGTAAGTAAGCAAGCCCAAAATAATAAATATTTTTAAATGTTCAAGTGTGAAAGTTTCTCCAAAAACTTGGGCGATCCCTCAGACCACTCGACAATGAGTGACCCAAAGGATCATTTAGCTTGTTACTTAGTGGTGGTTTTACTCAGTGACAGGCCCACCCTACCACTGGGCAGAGGCACTCATATCCCAGAGAAAAGCATCCACCGAAGTGGCTACAAGACCACTTTAGCAGACTTTCCACATCAACAGAAAACTGCATAAACAGAAGCCACACCCAACCAATGTTACATTAACATTAACATTTCTGGCTACAAAGGGGGAAGCAAAATTGCTTTTCATATTCCCCTTTGTCTTGTAATGAAAGAACTTTGAATGGAGTGTTTGTGAGCTATATGCTCACCAATTGAGTGCAGTGAAGTTAGCTGTGTTCAGCTGAACTTAAGATAGACTTTGGTCTTTTATATTTGTAACTTTCCGCTTCATTATATTCCGAGGCTTCCTTGATTAACGGGTTAGGATGAAAGCTTGTTTGGTAAAGAACTTCTCAGCTAGATTTAGGAGAAGGGAAGAGATATAAGGGATATTAACTTCTCAATGGATCTGGGTGTTTCTTATAAACCAAGTGGCATCCAGAATCATCCTCAGACACTTATTCTGTAATCTCTGAAGTTTTAGAATGTTTGAATTTGCGGTGTGGCCTCACGCTGGGGATGCATAAGTGATGACCGGTCGAATTACCATCTTGTAAATTGTTAATTTTGTTTGCATGTCGTTTACTTTATCTGTTAATCACAGGGTAGAGCTGTGCTAAGACTTTGGATGTCTTTGAGGTAATGTAACTAATATGTTTGCTGAATAGGAGTTACTATCAAGAATTACTCCAAGATATTTAACTTCAGTCTACCATGGAATCTTTATTCCCAATAAATAAATGTCCTCCATGGTATGTATTTTCTTTCTAGTAAACAATATAGCTGAGCTTTTCTGGGGGGTTAACTTGGATCCTCCAGTCTGCCATCCACTTTTCTAAAATGTGCATGCTGGTTTGGAGTCTTTTAGTTGCCAGTTTTGGTCTCAGTGATCTTGCCATCAGTGCAGTATTATCTGCATATAATGCAGTGAATGTTGTTCTTGGGTTCAGAGGGATGTCCGCTACATAGATTGAGAACAGGAGAGGTGCCAGAAAAGATCCCTGAGGTACGCCTGCCGAGATCCTGTGTCTGGCCAAAACTGTTTTGCCGACCTTGACCTGCATATATCTGTCTTTCAGGTAAGAATGTATTATTTTTATTAACTTGACTAGCAAGTTAAATTTTATCAGTTTGTAGAGAAGGCCTTGATACCATACTTTGTCAAATGCCTTCTCTGCATCGATGAAGATGGCAACTGTATTGAGTTTCCAGTTAAAACCTTTAGTAATGATTTCTACCAGCCGGTGCACATGTTGAGCTGTACTATGGGCCTTACGGAAGCCGAACTGTTCATTAGGCAAAATTCCTAACTTATCTGTTTCTGCTTGGAATCTTGAGAGGATCACTTTCTCTGTCACCTTTCCGAGGCTGGACAATAGGCTTATGGGTCTGTAGCTTTCGGGAAGGTGAGGATTTTTTCCTGGCTTCTTCAATGGCATGATGGTGGCTGTTTTCCATATAGTAGGGAAATGCTGGAATCTAAAGATGGCATTTGTAATGTTGATGAGATGGACTATGGCCTTCCTTGGGAGTAGTTTTACTATTCTGTTAGTTATGCCATCCGGTCCTGGAGCTTTTTTACTGTTTAGATGGGAGATGATATTTATCATTTCTGCTGGATTTGTAGGAGTGATATTGTCAGAGTTAACAGAGGTCTGTCTTACGGTTGTCCTAACATGATGATGAATCTTGTACATAAGGTTGATATTTAGATTTGTATAAGATGGATTACACTGAGATTCTAGGTTATCTACTAGAGCTTCGGCTTTCTTTTCCTCTTTGTGAACTGTCCCTTTCTTCGTTTGTATAGGGGGTATGAGTTGCTTTTTGGTGCGGATTGCTCTTAAGAATTTCCATACAGAATGATCTTCGGTATTGATGTTAACCAATTTGGTTTCCCGTTGATGGTTTCTGTGTTTTTGAAGAGCTTTCCGGACCTGTCTGTTTAGATTGTTTAATACTGTTTTGTCTTGTGGGGCTCTGGTATTGTGGTAATCTCTTTCTGGCTCTATTTTTTGCTCTGATTAGCTCCATGATTTCTTCAGGAATACGGTTGGTTGGGTGGAAGACAGTGGATTGTCTGACTGATTCTATTGCTTTCTGAATTTGTATGGTTAAGTTATTTACTGCTGTGTCAATCTCTTCCTTTTTACTGATATTGGGCACCGGACCAATATGATCGGGAAGAACCTTGGCTAACTTGTCCCATGGTATGAATGTGTGCAGAGGAGAGAATTGATCTGATGAACCTAGATTAAGTACTATGGGACTGTGGTCAGAAGATAATTTGTTGAATGATTCCAATTTGAATTGGTATCTTATATTTTTAAAGATGACAATATCTAGTACATCTGTTGGATCCTAGTTCTTCTTAATCTATACCTTGGATCCGACATAATTACTATTACGATGTTCTTAACTAATTGGTAAGTTGTAAGTTAATTTCTAATTCAAATATAGAGAAAATTTATATTTAAAGACTGCGCCACTCTATATCTGAATTAGTTCAAGAATTGAAGAAAAATCAACCTTCTACTATTTCTCCTTAAAATTATATACTGGCCGAGTATATTTGACTTACTTAATTTACCTGCTTCAGTTCGAATATTTTATGAATGGTGCAGTAAAAGAGATTCAGGCAAAATACAACTTTTGATTAACAAAAACAAACATTTAATTTTAAAATCACAAATTTTACACTTAAGATCAAATCACTAATTAAGATATTATAAAGATTTCAGCCTTTCTGATAATACTGTCATACAAACTCAGACAATGGTAATTCTGCTATCTCTACTTTACAGTCTTCTCACAGTTCCTTAAATTCCAAATACAATAAAAATTTCAGTAACACTTCTTCACAAACAATCACTTTTAATTTTACACTTCGGCTAATTCTCCACAATAGTTACTGTTAGTATCAGGGAATTCTAAGATGAAACTCACACACTTCTCTGTACAGAAATATTAAGGTTGGAATAATCTTACCGATAATCATTTCTTCTTCATTTACTTATACGTAAACACTTTTTATAACTGTAAACACTTTGAACAGTAAACGGCACTCATTAAAATAATTCTTCTAAGCAATAACTGAATTAATCATCAGTCACAATACACATAAACAAACGTTCTTGCTTGAAGTACTACTGATCACTCATGAGATAAAGCAATACACAATAATTCCTTAACTTTAGGTTTTATATGCACAGTTGTTCATTCCTCTGGCATTCGATTAATTCTTTAGGCACTATAATTCTAAGCACAGCTAACAGTAAACTTCAATTTTATAGCCTCCACTATTCTAGTAACTCCGTACTTTGCTTCAAGGTTCTGTGTGTCCTTGAAAGGTCGGCCCTGAAATTAAATCTCAATTCAAGTATTGCTAGTCTATTTAGTAGTCACTCAGCTGTTTAGCGTAGCTATAATTGTTATTCTACAACTTATTAGCTAACTGCCTCTCGACTAGTAGACTTTATTTAGCTGCTTGAGTGACTTGCCGACTCGCTATTATCGCACTGTGATTCCCGAATGCCGAATGCCCGATTCCAACCTAATGCCAATCTCTCTCTCTCTCTAATAAATCTCTAATCTCCTAATTCATTAATAATTCCAGCGTTCGTCGCTTATATATCTGTTTTTCCCCCTAAATTGCTCACGTCATTTCTTTCTCAAACTCTTTTCAATAAACCTCACGTGGTGTTCCAAAACGTGCTCACTCACTTACATACGTTTCCATGACAACAAAACAAAATATAATAAAATTGAGCTATTACATAACGTTAAACTTTACAAACAGGAATAAATAGAGAATATTTACATTTCAAATAATGTGCAGTTAAATTATCAAATACAAGTTCTTATAATATTAACATAGTAATAATTAAAATAGCTTAATAATATTTAATACAGTCTTTTCATTATTAATACATATATCTTTGATTAAATAATTAGATATTAGACAAAATTAAAGTAGTTATATGAATATTAAATTTTAAAATAAGCTATATACATTAAATAATATTTACAAATGTAGCCATTGTGATGGAAGATCATGTTGGATTCTGAACCAAATAATAATTACTCTAATCTCTACATAATCAGAATCCAACACATCCAAGCTACCTGAAGGGCTGAAGTGGGTTGGCTCAGTTGGGCCGGCCACAACAACAACAGAGTTGAGCATTGCAAAGTTGAAAAGTGTGTGGCCTTTGGTGTTAATTGATGAGCTGTACCAAGCTGTGTGTTTTGAGTTGAGATCTCCTGCTATTATTATGGAGTCATTTGGACCAAGTATGGAGTCCAGATCTGTTGTCAGCAGAGGAATGTTCAGAGGATTATAAGCAGCATAGATCTTGAGACTCCTAGCATTGCAGGTATGTACCTCCACACCGGTCACCTTCAGGTTTACTGTTTGGGGCTTGTCTATTGTATTATGCTTCAAATAACTCTTAATATATATGGCTGTACCTCTACCTCTTGTGCCAATTCTGTCATTTTTGTACATAGTGTATCCATGGATTTTTGGGTTATTAGCTGGTCTTAGGTGTGTTTCACCAATCAAGATGATATCAGCACTGAGACGAGTTGCAAATTCTTGAAGTTCCAAAACCTTGTTCATCAATCCATTTGCATTCCATGCCATTATCTTAAGAGCTTTTGGTTTGAATTTATTACTCATGACAGGTGGCTGTTATAATGTTTTGAGTGCCTTACAGGAATCTCTTTCTGGAAGATGATGAATTCCTTGCTGAATTCCTGCAGCATGGTGGCAAGTGAGGCTGTTAAAACTGATGTTATGTTGGAGCTTTCTAGTTCGAGAGATGTAGGAGGCTTAGTTCTTGCAGCCTCAGCATATGTTTTGGTCATGGTTGTTCCTTCCTGTGATGTTGAAGGCGAGGTGTTTCGGACTGGGGGACGATCTGTTTGGTTGCTTAAAACATTGTTACATGGAAGAGCATGATTGACTTTTGTTGATCCTTGATTTTTTGGATTGGAAAGGCGTCCCTTGTAGTTGGCAGAGTGAGGTCCTCTGCAGTTTGCACAGCAGGCTTGAGTTCTGCGTGGCTTGGTGCATGTGATGGTCTGGTGTACCTCACTGTACTTCAAGCACCTGAAGGCTCCCTTACATAATTTTTGGGCATGTCCAAACCTTTGGCATCTATGACACTGACCTGTAGATGCTCTTTTCCTAAGAGGCTCAGTTGAAATCTTGAGTCCACATACTACTGTCAGTTCATAGTTGAGAGTTTATTTTTCACTTGGTTAGACTATAATAAGTTTAGTTTAATCCTTTATCCAAGTGTGAGCAAACAAAGTTTGCACCTGAAAGTATCTTCAGGACTGGGGTAAGGTAGTACAACACCGGGCAACTCGTTGCAAAGGTGGAGAAAGCTCTCATCACTCCTATCTCAGTATCTCCCATAATGCAAAGCACATCTCCTTGCAGATATGTGTAATGCTATGCATTAAGGCAAGGGCCACTACCCATACTGGTTTCTCCACCTTTGCAACGAGTTGCCCGGTGTTGCATTACCTTACCCCAGTCCTGAAGATACTTTCAGGCGCAAACTTTGTTTGCTCGCACTTGGATAAAGGATTAAACTAAACTTATTATATGTCAGTTCATAGATCTGCTTTTGTGTGTTGCTTATTTCCACCAGCACCAAAGGCATTCGTCTTTTATCAGATCTGAGCATCCTGCCCACTTTTATTGGGGACAGGCCCTGTCTGGAGAGATCAGTGCTCACATCTTCAGGAGTGATACCTTCAGCTATCCCACGTAGAACTACCTTCAGGTTCTTTTCACTGGGTAAAGTGAAGATGTGATATGGGACATTAGCATTATCCATAAATCTGGTCATCTGTCTCTAATCCATGACAGTAGTGGGTTGTATTTAACTCCCTCATCTGAGTTTTTGGCCCATGAGAATGAGATGTTTGTTCTCTGAGGGGTGACGAGACAGGGATCCATTTTTCCTCCTTAATATGACTGGTAGTATCTTTTCTTTAGGACTATTGAGTGCTTCTATCCCTCCTGTTTTGGGTTCTTCCACGTTGGTGGAGATTTTCCTCTTCTTTTTGACCATTTGGAATTCTGTATCTGTTTCCAAGGTCTGATAACTGCTGTCTTGATGTAGCATCTTCCATACTTGGGGAGTGTGCAAAATCTGATTGCGTCAGAGTTATGGGCTCTTCACTTATGTCATCCATATTGTCCTCTGTGACTGCTGCGGGAGGGGAATCACTGCTGAGAATCACCTGGCCAATTATCACTCAGCAGCTTTCCTAGGCTGAGGAATTCCTTGTATACTTCCTCGATTTTGGTCTCATTCAGAAGTTTTGCCATGGCAATAATTTAGAAATGTGTTAAGACACAGATGGAGAAAGAGTACAGATTGCTCAGGTGTCCCGAGCAGGTTACAGATAATTCTGTGGACTTTTGAGGGTCCACTAGCAAATCCCGTAGACACTCTTAGGTGTCTACCAGCAATAAAATACAACTAGCTGTCCTATGATAGGGAAAAGGAGTGTCACGAAATCACTTGGCCACAGATTGAAATCCTACCTCCCTAAATAAAACCATAAATTCACCACTGTCCTCATTGCAGGTGGGGCCTGCCGGCCATTAGACCTCTTGCATGTTTCATGCAGAGGGGGAGACAGTAGGAAACAAACTGTGTCTGCGCCAGTGAATGTGCGTTTCGTGAAAAACCTTGTAAACAAACTAATCAGGCTCAGTCTAAAATAATACGTCCGTTCACATCAAAATCAGTGTCACTTTTTTACACTATTCTTTATTGATAACCAATGTTGAAATAATGCAAAAATCATATATATCTTATATACAAGTAGTGAAAAGGTATAACTGCTTCTTATTAAAATACCCCGGATTTTAGAGCAGTTTTAGAAAGTTTTTTCACTTAGTTATAAATTATATTTAAAATGCCAAGAAATTATATTCTTATTTAATCATTTATCCAAGTGTAAACAAAGAAAGTTTGTGCATGAATTTTGCACTTGTATATAGGGCTAATGACCTCACATGGATTGCCTTTATATCCAATAATACAAAAACTTCACATGCAATCTTTGTTTGCTTAGGGAAAATACCACTAATGGTTTTGAGATTATACAGTCTGAGGTAGAAGTGCATAGGATAAGATTTGTGGGATGATGCTATATATATATATAGACCAGGAAGTATAGATGGTGATGAGCAGAAAATGTACACATTTTTAGGCACATTTGTTTGGCAGATTCAAAGGGAAAGATCATTATGCCAGTATAAGTTGCACAGAAGAGGAGGAAGAATACAGTATTAAGGAAACCGAATTTTTGAATTTCTTGAGGACAACTGTCTTAGGTAGCATGTGGTGGAGGGAACAAGAAGCCAAGAATTTTGGACTTGGCCAAAGCATTAGAGGATCTGATTAGAACTGAGATGTCATACTTGCCTCCATTTGGTGAGTAACCATGTGGTCTTGACTTGAAAGATGAATAGCCATGTAGAAGTATCAAAGCAGAATGAATCTATGTGGACTTAAAAGGCAAATATAATAGACTTAGAATCATCTTGAAGCACTATAATGGAAGAATTCGAAGGAAGAGAGGTCAGTAATCAATGGCAGATTGTTAAGGAGAAGCTGTTGACAGCAATAATAGATGGTATACCTCAAGTGAAGAAGATAAATGGATTTGGAATAAAATGGTGCAACATTTGCATGAGAAATATATGCTATGCATTAAGGGAAGGGCCACTACCCAAAATTGGCCCATCCCTTAATGCATAGCATTATACATGTCCACAAGGAAATGTGCTTTGCATTATGGGAGATATTAAGACAAGGATTGACGAGAGCTTGGTCCACCTTTACTAAGAGGTGGACCAAGTTTGTGCCTGAAGATACTTCAGGCACAAACTTTGTTTGCATACACTTGGATAAAGGATTAAACTAAATTTATTATAGTCTATCCAAGTGGAAAAAAAACTTCTGGCAATTTGAATTAATCTTTATAAGTCTGTATCTGAATAAATAAATAAATATGTTATTGCTTATTATTATTATTATCATTATAGTAAATTATTATCATTATAATAATTATTTATTATAATAATAATAATAATAATTATTATTATTATTATTATCATCATCATTATAATAATTATTTATAATAATAATAATAATAATAATTATTATTATTTATTATTTATTATTATTATTATTATAAAATTTGCTCCTATTTTATATCATCTTATTTCGAGTAATTTGAACCCATTTGGAATGCCTGGTTTATACAATTACTATTTTTATGGACCACACTTTACACTCTAATAATTGTCTACAGATCATTGTATAAGTAGCATGGCATTGATATGCTGCTCTCAGCTAAATGATAAAGGAATAATGTCTATTTTATCTGCAATGCTTTGCATGTCTTAATGTTAGCTCTTCATTTTTTAAGCTAGAGATGTACTTTCTGTTTTGGTATTACTATGAAAATAGTCTTAGATACTATCCTGAAGTACAGTAATGGTATTATTAAACACATAAACAAAGTGGGAATTAGATCCAGCATTATTTCAAAGCCAAATGTGGAAACTATGAAGGTTTCATAAGTTAATCAGAGAGCTTGTGGACTCTGCATCCCTGAGTTGCCTTAGTTTGCTTAGAAGACATAGGTGCTGCTCAGGTATCTATATATTCACCTTTTGATAAGGTTTAACTGTCCTAACAGCTATTTTGAACTGGTTGGTTCTCTTCAGAGAACAGGCAGAAACCTTAAGAGAGCAAAAAAAAACAAAAAAAAACTATCATTCAGTACTAGGGAATTTGAAATGGCAGAGAAATGTATTTTTCATAACCAACTGTCAGTTGATGCATAAAAGTAATTACTAAAATAAAGAGCCAAAAGGCTTCAGTTCACCAAACTGAAACCTTTTGGCTCTTTATTTTAGTAATTATTAAAAACAGTTTAAGGTGCATAAATTCTTCCATTCTTGAATCTATATTACTTTAATTTTTATAACTTTATAATTTCATTCTGTAAAATCTATTTACTCTTTACATAATGATTTGTATGTACAATTTATTTCCTAGTTTATTGCTTAGAGTGCAGTGATTTTCTTATGATTTTCATATATACATTCACAGTGTGCAGCCAGAACTGCTTCACTTGTATGAACTATTCAATGTGCACATCCTGTCATGCTCCAATGCTACTAAGAAAGAACACCTGTGTTTCTGATTGTGGAATTTCTGAGTATTTTGATTCCAGTGCTTCTCTGTGTAAAGGTAAAATTCTTTTCATTTAGGTACATATAGAGCCTTTTCATTTATATTTATGCAATTCATAAAGCACTAATATGTGATCTTTATTGAAATTTCCTTTTGAAGATGGCCACGTGACGTTGCCAAAATATTGGAAATATATTAAAATTTTATTTTAATATATATTCTATTGTACATTGTAATTTCCTTAAGTTTTTTAGTAAGCATGTATAACCATGCCTAAGCCTTTCTACGAGAAGAACTAATATGTGATGTACTGAATTCTTTATTTAAAAGTCATATGAATTTAGTTTTATAGGGTTCACAGTACATAGCACATAAACTTGTGTACTCTGAACAATTGCATTCATAGAGATTGTAAACATTAATTACAGAGTGGACTTGCGTTGAATAAGGAGAACTGAATTTTTTATATTATGTCTACTCACATTACTAGTGATCTGTGATTGGCTAGAAATAATACTCTTGGAAGTGAAGGGTTGTTATATCAGTGTGCTATTATAGCAAGAGTGCTGGATGTATATGATGTAACTGAGGTTTGGGAAAGAAGAAACTTAGTGATATTATTTTTGAAAAGCTGATGGTTATAGTTATTGGAAATACTTCACAAGGAAGGCTGTTCTGGAGAACATATGCAGATGGAATAAAAGAAGAAGAGAAGCAGATTTAATGTATTTGCAGCTGGAGTATAAATGGATAATGGGCAGCTGTAACTCTTGTTCTAATAGGATCTAATGGAACTGAAACAAACTATATGTGAGATAGTATTTAAAGTGAGTCAGTGAGGTGTTAATAATTTTAACTTTCAGAGTTAAAATTATTTACATAAATTACAGATTAAATTTAGCATATCTCAACCTTTCTTCTTTTTCTTCTTCTTCTTCATGTAGCTTCCTCAATGCGAGGGTGCAGCAACATGTCCTTCCAGTCCTCTTTGTTAGCAGCTCTTCGTTTTGTTTCAGCATAGTCACATGATCCTGTCCATGATCTTATATCATCAAACCGTATCCTTCTTTTTATACCTCTTGATCCTCTTCCCATAATCTTTCTTTCTAAAGCTGTTAGTGTCCTCTGTCCTGCTGATCCCCTCAATATATGTCCTACCATCTCATCTTTCTCTGGATCATTTCCTGCAATAAAGATGTCTGTGTTTTCATTCTCTGTAGCACCTCAGCATTTGTCACATGCTCTGTCCATGAGATTTTCAGGGCTCTTCTGTAGCACCACATTTCAAAGGCCACTATCTGTTGTCTTACTCTCTTCTTGAATAACCAGGTCTCACTTCCATGTGAAAATGATCAAATTAATGTTCTTATCATTCTCCTCTTTATCTCTATACCCACAGAACCTCTGAGCAGATCTTTATTTTTCCAGAAGGCATCTTTAGCTCTGGCAGTTCATATTTTTATTACTTTATCTTGTTTTTCATCTGCAGTAAAGTAGGTACCTAAATATTTGTATCCTGTTGTATGCTCAATTTTTATGTTGTTTATGAATATTTCTGGCTCAGATCTATTTTCTTTTGAGATTCTCATAAATTTGGTCTTTTTTGCATTTAAATGTAAGTCAAAATTTTTTCCTTCTTCAATTAGTAGGTGCAGCAATTTGATTAATTTGTTTCTATTTTCTGCAATTAGAATGGTATCATCCACATCTAAGATTGTTGTATTTTATATGATTGATACTGATTCCTGTATTTTGTTTTTCATTCAATATTAAATAGATTTGGTGAAAGGATGCAGCCCTGTGCAACACCTCTTTTTATTTTCACTTCGGAAGTCTCAGAGTTAAACAGCTGCATTTTCTGCTTGATGTACATGATCTTCTAAGTCTAATTTTTCTAGAATAATAAACAGTTTATTGTATTTTTACTTGATTGAAGGCTTTCTGAAAGTCTATAAAGCATGTAGAAAGTTAGCTTATAAAATTTCTTGGTATCTATGAAGCATATGTATATGTTCCTGTTCCTTTCAAGTGATCTTTCCAGTAATATTTTTAGTTCCAGGATAGCATCAATGGTTCCCATTCCTCTTCTAAAGTCTTTCTGTTGTTCACTTAGTTCACCGGTTAACGCTCTTTCAATTTCTTTGTTAACAGTGATTAAAATGATTTTAGATGCATGAGAAATTAGGCTCACAGTTCTATAATCCTCATAATTTTGGGCATTATTTTTCTTTGGAATTGGTATTCAGAGTGATGTAAAAGATTCAGGTAATTCTATTGCTTTATAGATGTGTTGAATGGTGTCCACTAAGTAGGTGTTATTGTAACCAGTCAAAGCTTTCAGCAATTATGCAGGAATTTTATCACAATCAGGGGATTTATTATTAGGAAGATTCTTGATTATGTGTTGTATCTTATTTCTTGTAGGTAGAGTGGTATCTTGCTGCACATAACCTAAGGTGTCGTAAATCATTGCTCATGTTCTTATCATCATCATAGAGGTTTGATAAATATTCCACTCATCTCTCATTTATCTTTTCATTATCAATGATTATGTTTCTCCTCTTTGTCCTTGATGTTGTTAGATTATGTTTCTTTTGCTTTTCCATTAAGTTCTTTCACTTTCAGGAATGCTTCTCTGGTTTTGTTCTTTTTTTTGTAACACTTCTATCTTAACCCATTGGTTATTTATCCATTCTTCTTTTAATCTCCTGCAATTGTTTGATTCTCTTATCAATTGTTTTATATCTTAATCTTTCTTATTCATTTGCTCCTCTTTTCCATGTTCTTCTTTCATCGATAAAGTCAATTACTTCTTGCATTATCCACGTTTTTTACTTTCTTTCTTCATGTTTACTGATGTGGTTCTTAGCAGAAGTTATGACAGCTGTTTGTAGTTTGCTAAATTGGGAAGTTCATTTTAATTTTGTAACTGTGCAGCCAGTAGTTCTGAAACATTTTCATTAAATTTTGATTATACTGTTGCATTCTGTAGCATCTGTAAATTCCATTGATAGGTTTGTTTCCTTTTAATTTGTATTGCTTTCAGATGAATATTTATCATCATTAGGACTAGTCTATGGTCAGATCCACAGTCAGCACTTGGCATGACCTTTAAGTTTTGTACTCCATTGATGTAACGCTTATTGATCACAATATAGTCTAATTGATTTTTATATTTTACATCTTCTATCGGGACTTTCACAGGTGGTTGGCTGAGTGGTCAGTATATCCGCTCTCCAGCCAAAAGGCTGTGGGTATGATTTTTTGTGATTGTCTGTGAAAATACTAGTGGTGGTGGTGGTTGGTGGTAGATAGCGTTGGTGTAGTTGCGGGTCGTTGTAGTTGGTGAATTGAGTTGTGGAGACAGAGAGTTGTAGAGTAGATTACGTGACACCCTCCCTCAATGAGTCTTTGGATTCCCTGGAGGTGTCACGTAATAATAATAATAATAATAATGAGACTGTGTTTGTTGCAGATGTCAACTAATTTTACTCCTCTCTCATTCTGAATTCAAAGTCCAAATGGTCCCATATGTGTAGATGTTCTCTCTGATCCAACTTTTGCATTCCAGTCAACCATAAAACAAATAACTTGATTTTTCTTGCCTCCAGCTACCTTTATACACCACTCTATTTCGTCATACTTATTATCAGCATCTACTTCTTCATCCTGTTCTGTAGGAGCATATATCTCTTAATAATAATAATTTTTATTTTTTTATTTTTTTATTATTGTTCTTTCAAATATTTACATATGTACAATGATCATCTATTCAGTATATTATTTTACAAGGTTCAGCACTTTGTGCTACATATAATGAGATTTAAATAGTAATGATGATAACAGTTTTTTTTTTTTTATATAACATCATAATAATAATTTACAATTATATTGTTCAGAGTTACATAAGTTGTAATATTACATGTTGTGGTTTACTATTTTTTTTTCAAGTTTGAAAAGGTGTGATTATACAACAGTATTTACACATATGCAATCTAAATATTATGTTTTCTTATTCTCACAAACATACGGTGTAAACTCATGATTTACTTTTAAAAGAATTTTTTTTACATTGCATACATTTGTTACCGTTATTATATACATTTGTTACAATTATTATATACATTACATATATTTGTTTACATATGATACATTACTTACATTTGTTTACATATGATACATTACTTACATTTGTTTACATGCGATATTTACATTACGTACATTGGTTTACATATAATACATACATTACATACATTGGTTTTCATGTGATACATACATTACATGCATTTGGTTACATATGATACATCTCGGATGAGAACTAATTTTTTTGCTTTCATCCTCGAAGCTTATATGTAAGCTTATCTGAGGATGACACCAGTTCGTTATTATGTATTTTTTTTTTTTTTTTTGCTGTGTTGGGAAGCTACGAAATCTATGATTGAGAGAATTGTGCATGCACACTCGCGCGCGCGCACGCACACACACACACACACACACACACACACACACACACACACACACACACACACACACACACACACACACACACACACACACACACACACACAATAACTTGGAATGTATTGATGCGTTGCTGAACTGGAAGCCTGAGCGAATATATTGTGTTTCTTTAAGTTTGTATGGTATTTTGGGTGCGTGTTTTTTGTTTGTAGTATGTCCTCAGAGCTCTTTTCAGGCTATTGTAGTTTGTAAGGTTTCTGTATTCAAAAGGTAATTTGTTTATCATGTCTGGGATGTAGAAGTTTCACGTGGCCTTTCCGTAGTGATTATTGTATTTATATCTGATACAATTAGTAGTCTGAGGTCTTGTTATACAGTATGTATTTTCTAACTGTCCTGTAGTTGGCATCGAAATAATGTTTTAGCAAGGCTGCATAGCGACATAAATGTTTTGCTGTCAGTATTTTGTGTTCTGACATTGCAATGTTTTTAAGGTCGTGATTTTCTCTTTGTTCCCAAAAGATCAGTTTTGTCATTTTGTACTGTAGTGACATTAATCTATTTAATTTGTAGGGTGCACAGAAAGCATACATTGTTATAGCGTATATTAGTATATTTTGGCATAGTGCTTTGTATATTAATGTTTTTAGGCGTATGGGCACAATGTCTTTTAACCTGTAGAGTTTGCCACTTATTGTTCGGAGTTTGTTGTGTAGATGGTTTATGTGGCTATTCCAGTTCATATCTGCATCAAAGTAAATTCCAAGGTATCGTATTGTTTCAACCTGAGTGATTGTAGTGGTTTTGCTGTTCTGTATGTTTTTTGTGTTGGAAAGTGGATGTTGAATGGTTATATATTTGTTATCAACTGGTCGAGTCAGTGGATTTCTGAATATCATTAATTTTGTCTTTCCTGAGTTTAGGTGTATGGAGTTTTCGTGAGCCAGTCTATGATCAGATTTATATCATGTAGCATATTTGTTTGGGCTATGCTAGCGTTATTATGGATGGATATTTTTGCTGTGTCATCTGCGTATTGGAATATCTTACCTTTGAGTGGTAACTGATTAATATCGTGCGTGTAAATGTTGAATAGAGTTGGGGAGAGTACAGCTCCCTGTGGCACTCCACAGGTTACTGGTAGCTCTCTGCTTTGGTGTGATCCAATATGCTTTCTATTTTGGAGGTAGTTTGTAAACCACCTGTGAAGAGGCCCGTCTATTCCAACATGCCTCAGCTTTTCTAACAAGGATTGATGTGTAAGCGTATCGAATGCTTTAGTCAGATCTATAAAGACTACCTTGGCAATTTTGTTTTTGTCTAAGGCGGTATTAATTACGTCTGTAAAGTCTTCCAAGAGAGATGTTGTTCCCTTATTTTTCTGAAAACCATATTGTGTTTTGGGGATAATATGAAAGATCTCAGTGTATGCTGTGAGTTTCTTCAGTATGATCCACTCCATAATTTGATTGATAATTGGTAATGTTACTATGAGTCTGTAATTGCTGATTAAATTTCTTTTTCCATGTTTGTATATGGGTGTGATTATGGCGGTCTTTAGCATACTTGGTATCTGTCCTGTTTTAAATATTTTATTTATTAATTTTAGTAGGATAGGACTTAAACTAGTTGCATGTTGCTTTATATCTTTAGGTCTGATACCATCTATTCCTGGGCCTTTGTTTGGTTTGATTTGATGTATTGCTGAGAGAAGTTCTGCTTCTTTATGGTTGGGAACCATAATGTCTGTTTTGATTGCGGTCCAAGTGAAGGGTCTCATTTTGTGATTGGGGGAATATTTTTGTGCAATTCTTGGATGGAGTCTGCAAAGTATTGGTTAAAGTCATTTGCTAGTTGTTGTTATTATTGGATAGGTTTTGTGTCATGAAGCTGTGTTTTATGGTTTCGGAGGTGGTGGTATCGGGAACATAATCTAGCATCTCATTAATCAGATGCCAGGTTTGTTTCATGTTGTTTTGTGCGGAGGTTAGTTTGTCTCTGTAGTAGCTTCTTTTTTGCATTTCTGATTTGTGTTATAAGGCGATTCCTTGTTATCTTTAAAATTCACTTTTTCAGTTTTTAAAGTTGTGTTATTTGGATATCGCTTTAATTCTTTCTATAAAGCGTCCTTTCTGTGTATTCTAGGATTAAGTTTTGTGTTATCCAAGGATTTTGTGTTGTTTTTGATCGAATTCGGACTTTCTTTGTAGCTTTCTTATATATTTCCTCCAGTGTGAGTTTAATGTTGTTGTATAAGATATCTGCTGAATCTGATGCCAGGTGTTCCCAGTCTGTTTTTCTTATTTCGTGGTTGACTATTTCTTCGTCTATTATTGTTTTCTGTCGCTTTTCTTCTGTGGGACATTGCATGGGTATTGTCTTGGTGTGCAGGTTTAGAGTGGTGAAGTAATGGTCTGCTACTTTGCACTTTATGACTGATGCAGTGTAACTGTTTGGTGGTGCTCGGACGTTTATATGATCTAGACAGGAGGCAGTGATAGTATTTCCGAATATTTCTTCTCTAGTACATGATGTTATTGTTGGTATATATAATATTATAATAATAATTAAGTTGGTATTATAATAATAATAATAATAATAATAAAGTTTGAGATAATAAATAATAAACCCTAGACAGTTGCTGAGCTTTATTTATTTAAACATATCTGTGGGCTTGGCATTCACTAGAATTGCTATTACTCTATCTGATTTTTTAATTTAAGTGATTTTGTTACTAATTTTCTTCTCCTCAATGAATGCTACACCTCTCCTTAATATTTCTCCACCTGCAGAATATACTTTATACATCTTATCATTTGGATGTTTCGTCTCAAAGTCCAACAAACCCTTCTAAAAAGTTTCACTTATTTCCAAAATGCCAATATTCAGTCTCTCCATGTCTCTCACCACATTAGCCATTTTCTCAGGTTTAGTCAAACCTCTTACATTCCAAGTAGCAATCCTCAAGCAATTTTTGTGTCGAGTTTCTTTGTAGCAGTCACTGACTGATGCTGCCGCGCTTGCTACATCACTCTGACACCACTGTTCCAGGCATATTGAGACTACCCAGGCTTTATTTCTCTTCTGTTGAGACATGATGCTTTACATAGTGGCAGTTTTTATGAAATGGGCCGTCAGAACCATCCAACCCCCAACATGAATGGAGGACTGCAGCTGTCGTTGGTTAGCGGGTCACTTGGACCTAACTGGGAGGCCTACAGAGTAGTGCCACTGACCATCATCCCTCATCCTACTGAGGGGATATCCCCGATGTGCTGTGACAGCCCAGCAACCATCTGGGCTTTATTATTTATTATCTCAAACTGTATTATTATTATTATTATTATTATTAAGAGAGAACTCCTGGGAGTCAGAGACTCGGAGGCCACATACTACACACACCAGCTATCATATTTATTCTTGAATTCATTCACACTATTTGCACTCACAACTTCCAATGACAATCCATTCCAATCACACACCACACTATGAGAGAAAAATCTAGCCCTTATCCCTCCCCCCTTCCTAGCAGCATTCATTCTCAGCTACCAAGGATGATCTCTTGCCCTTTTCCCACCCCTCCATAAATTGAAAAATTCCATCATCACTCGCATTTCCTAAACGACCCTTAAAGAAAATTGTGAGTCTCAGTCATATCACTCCTCTTTCTCCTGTTTGCTAGTGTCTGCATAGTAGATTAGATTATGTGACACCCAAAAGGTTTCACTTATTGGTGGTAGATACAAATTCTCAATCTGTCTTCAGTATTCCACAATCATGATGTCATTTTTAACACTCTCCTTTGCAATTGCACTCTCTCCAATATATCCGCTGGGGTGGCGCTAGTGTCCTTGGTAAATGTGGCGGTCGAGTTTAGCTAGTCTAGAAAACGTGTTTTTAAAGTTAAATATAGTGTGGCTTTTTGTCAAAAATTGTGCTGCAATTGTGCATCGGTTAGAAACAAGTGTCCTTCAGTGGTATTATTGTTTAGAACTGTGTTGTATATATTGTGTTTTCACTGCCGTTTGTTTCACTATATCAACGTGTAAAGATGGCGTCCAACAAGAAACGTATGTCAGCGGCGCGCAGGACTTCTACTACTACACGAAAGGCTGGCTCAGCGTTAGATTTTTTGCAATGGATGCGTTGCGGAAACTGCTACATGTATGCACCGAAAAATGTGAAGGATCTGTGGTCGGTCTGGCATAATGAGAAGACCGAAAATGTCGACGTATGTGAGAAGTGTCGGGATAGGCTGGAGCGTTTAGGAATGGAAGCTGACATCGGGACCGTAGCGGAAGAACTTCGGCGGGAGTTTATGAAAATGAAAAATGACCTTCATCTTCTTCATGAGGAAGTGGAAGTGATCGGTAAGGAGATACTGGAAGTTAAAGCGGAGTTTAATGTGTTAAACAGAGAAATTAGGACTATAGAGATTACTTTAGCTGAAGTAACTAGAACAGGATTACATATGGGTGAGTCTTTGGTGAATGATTCAGTAATAAATAGTATGGGAGTGATTGGGAGTCAACATAATAAAACCACAAGTGGCCTAGAAGAAATGAGATGTAGTGAGAGTGGGGGGGTAAGTAATAGAGAGTTGAGTAATGAAGCTGGGAGAGTCATGCTGAATAGTGTAGAGAATGAGTCCATGAGTGTGGACTTGAATGAAGTTAAGAGTGGTAAAATATATGGTAATTCTATGATTAAGGGTATGGAGAGTGGTATGCATGAGGAGTGCTTGGCTGATGGGACAATAGAAAGAGTGGCTTTAGCAATAAAGAGAGGGCATGAAGCAGACAAGATGATAGTTATGGTGGGTATGAATGACCTGAGAGGTAGTATAAATCGGGTAGGAAAAGATTTAAGAACATTATTAGATATTGTGAAGAGGAAAAGTGTCAATGGGAGAATAGTGTGTGTGCTGCCTCGTTTTGACAATTACGAGTTAAGTAGACGAGCAATGATAATGAATGATATGATTGCAAGAATGTGCAGAAAAAGAGGTCTGGAGTTTGTTGATGTTTGGAGTGTGTTTGAAGGAAAAAGGCAGTTGTATGCTAGAGATGGACTGCATCTTAACATGGAAGGACATAAGCGATTGAAGAAGTTATTGTTTTCTGAACAGGTTGAAGTTATTGGGAAGGGAAACTAATATTGAAAAGGTTGAGTGTAAGAGAGAGAAACTTTAGCACTGATTGTGTATTTATTGATCCTTATAGGCAGAATAAATTGCAGAAGAGAGGGGATAAAAATTGGCATAGGACTACGGTAGTTAGTGACTTATATATCAGTTCTAAAGCCGGTACAAGATCTAGAGGGAATCTGCAATTTTTGTATACCAATGCTAGAAGCATTCGAAATAAGAGAGAAGAATTTTTGGCATTAGTCAGTGAAATCTCACCAAAAGTTGTAGGCATTAGTGAAACTTGGCTGTCAGCAGAAGATGTGGTCACTGGAATTGAATGTGATGGGTACAGTATTTTCAGGGAGGATAGAGAAGATAGAACAGGAGGAGGAGTACTGTTGATGATAGCTGATGTGTTGCAGCCAAAGAAAGTAGTATATCATGATGATAGACATGTGAATGAGAGTTCATTTGAGGCAGTCTGGTGCGAAATAGTGACCAACGCAACCAAATATACAGTTGGATGCTGCTATAGGCCAGGGAGTACGGGGGGAGATATTGAATTCATGCATCAGCAAGTTAGTGCAATGAGTGAAGGCTTAGTGATTATTATGGGGGATTTTAATTATGGTGATATCAATTGGAAGGAGGAAATATCACGTAACAAAAAGGAAATGGAGTTCATACATCTTCTATGAGATAATTACTTGAAACAGCACGTAACTGAAGGGACACGTGGTGTGAGAGTGTTGGACCTGGTTATTGGTTCAGAGGTTATATGCATAAGTAAGGTGTCCTCGTTACCTCCAGTTGGTGAAAGCGATCATGTGCTATTGACTTGGGAGGTTGCAAAATCTGTGGATTTTTCTATTAAGAAGGGGTATGTACGGAACTACAGGTTAGGCAATTATAACAAGCTTCGGAGTGAGCTTGCAGCCATCCCATCCCCAGAACATATTGCAAGGGAAAGATGTTAGCAGTGCTTGGGATAAAATCAGCAGGTATCTGAGGAAAGCAATATCAGATTGTGTCCCCATGGTCAGGAGGTCAAACAAGGCAGGCATTAGATGGATGAGCAGTAGTATCAAGCTTGAACTGCAAAAAAAGAAAATGTTATGGAGAATTTACAAGGAGAAAGGCGATCAGGACAACCATGAGCAGTACAAGGCTCAAGCTAGGAAGGTTTCCAGCATAGTAAGAAAAGCTAAATCAGATTATGAGAAGACCTTAGCCAAAGAGATCAAGGGTAATCCCAAAGAGTTCTTCCGCTATGTGGCAAGTAAGAGGAAGAATGACTTCGGAAGGATAACCTTAGTGGGTGCTGATGGTATTGAGGTGACAAAATCAGATGTAATAGTCGAGTTACTGAGTGATCACTTTTCAAAAGTCTATCACCCAAGTGAGGATATCTCTATACCTATAGCAATACCTAATGTGAGAATTGAAGCTAAAGAATCAGAGGTATTAAATATATTGCAAAACTTAAATGCAAACACTGCGGTAGGCTTAGATGGAATATCAGCTCGGGTGTTGCGTGAATGTGCAAATGAATTGTCAACCCCTCTTACCTGGATATTTAATTTAAGTTTGAACTCTGGTATGGTCCCTAGGGAGTGGAAGTTAGGCAAAGTGGTTCCTTTGCATAAGGGTGGCTCTAAAACAGCGGTATTGAATTACAGACCAATCACCATCTCAGGAGTAGTGGTAAAAGTATTGGAAAAGTTGGTTAAAGACAAAATTCAAGAATGGGTGGATCAGGATATGATACTCTATAGAGGCCAACATGGTTTTGTTAAAGGTAGATCCTGCCTTAGCAATCTATTAACTATTCATAATAGAATAACATCTGAGTTGGACAAAGGAACTGGCTACACAGTGGTACTTCTGGATTTTGCTAAGGCTTTTGACAGGATACCCCATAGAACACTGTTACGCAAATTGGAGCAGATGGGAATGGATATTAAATTGGTGATATGGATAGGAGAATGGCTCAGGGAGAGATACCATAAGGTGGTGTATGGAGGAGCCGAGTCCAGAATGAGGCAGGTGACCAGTGGTGTGCCTCAGGGCTCTGTGCTTGGGCCAATGTTGTTTAATTTGTATATAAATGATATAGGAAACGGCTTAAAGGGAGATAATATTCAGTTGTTTGCTGATGATGCAAAGTTGTGTAGTGCAATAAAAAATCAAGCTGATGTTGAAAGTTTGCAGGAGGATTTAAATAAGCTGGTAAAATGGGCAAAAGAAAATGGATGTCAGTTCAATGTGGAAAAGTGTAAAGTCATGCATTTTGGGATTAAAAGATTACCAGCTGTGTACTACATTGATGGAAAGGTACTCCAAGAGATTGATGAGGCTAGGGACTTAGGGGTATTGGTAGATAGGGAGATGAAGTTCAGAGGACACATTGCTAAGGTGTCCAAGATTGCACATAGGATTACTTGGTTGTTGAGGAACACACTGACATCCAGAGATAAAGAGGTTATTATTCCCCTTTATAAAGCATTGATACTTCCACATTTGGATTACTGTGCTCAGGTCTGGTCACCTGGATTCCTTGGAGATGAGGAGGCTGTGGAGAGGGTTCAGAGAAGAGTGACCAAGTTGGTGAGTGATATAAAAAATGCTCCCTACATTGATAGATTGAGAGCTTGTGGATTGCAGAGATTGGTTGATAGGCGAAGAAGAGGGGATATGATAGAAACATTCAAATTACTAAAAGGTTTTTATAGGATTGATGCAGGGGAAATGTTTCAGCTGTGTGATAGTGATGGAAGAACAAGAGGTCATCTCTGGAAATTAAAGAAGAGTGTGGTTGACAAAGGTGTCAGAACAAGGTTTTTTGCCTGGAGGGTGGTGAATGAGTGGAATTCATTGCCTGACTTAGTTGTGAGCTCTTCGTTTGTAAATGAATTCAAGAAGAGATATGACAGATATCGTTTTGCTAGTTTGGGTCCCCCGCGATGAGTCTACTGACTCCATGGAGATACCCGTAATAATAATAATAATAATAATCCATTGTTATGTTGGGACCGGATTGTACTGGCTCGCCAAGCTGGTTGTTATAATTTTTCAAATTTAGTGAGCCGGTTGTTAATGTTTTTAAGTCGGGCGAGCCGGTTATTAAAATTCTTTATGAAAGGATGAATGATAGTATATACTTTTTGTCATCAATATTTTGAAATTGTATAATAAACACTTACATATATTATTATTATTATTATTATTATTATCAAAAATGAATGCATAAAGGAGAATTCACAAAACACAAACTCAATTTATGAACGGGAATTTGGAAACATTTTTATTTACTGAACAATGTCTGTATTCATTAAAAAACACAAACACATTATCAAAACTCCCGTACTGGGCATTTGAATAAACAATAATGGCTTGCTTTGTTCTAGGAACTGAATCAGTTCCTATAACAATTAAAACAGCTAAAAAAATAATTAACACTATAGCAGTCAGTAGCACAGAAGCTGAAAGAGGTTTTAATTTAATGAACGTGATATGTTCAAAACTTAGAAACAGTTTAATAGTTGAACATGTTTCTTATTTCATGATGATTAATTTACTGGAAAAAGAATTAAAGGAATGGGATGCGGACGCTACACCTTTTTAAATTCGTGGATAAATAAAAATCACAGATTGGCCACGGATACGAGGGTACGACAGAAAAAGGAGAAACATTTTAGTGAAAATCAAATTTCTGTTTGAAAATTATTATAAAAATTTTGGAAAAATATATTTCAATAAAAATAAATATTGAATTATTGTTTAGCTTTGTTATTATCACAATTTGTTTCATGAAAGGATTTGAAAACATTCACTATATATCCTGACAGACCGACGTGAAATATTCGTTAATTAAATACCTTTAAATTTTCATTGTAATTTGCCGTCATAGTGTAATTTCTTGTGAATATTGCACCGGTCTATAAGAGGCTCACAGATAAGTATGTGAAAAAACTTAAAAATATGATGGCAAAATATTCTACGCTGGCTTGTCCCTCTTTCCCCACACTTTTTCCCTAGTCACATCAGCCCCGGTTCTATACTTTGCAAGGCCCTGTGTGAAATAGAATAGCAATACCTCTCAAAGATAAAAAAATAATTAGTTTAGGGCACTTGCTTTGCCAATGCGGGGCCCCTCTACCTCTGCACAGTTCGCACCAGCCCTGGGTCACATAAAGCGAGCTAGTTGTTAAAAATTTACCAACACACCACTGAATATATCAAAATCACAACAGAAACCAGGAGACCAGACCTGTACACAATAGTCCAAGTGAGGTCTTATCAAGGCCTTGTAAAGAGGCAAAATGACATCTTTATCTTTACATGTGAATGTTTGTTTCAGCATTGCATTTATCTTTTGATTTGTATTTGCAATCTTTGCTACATGGCCCTGAACTTCAACTTCCTATTACTAACACTCCAAAATCCCTATCCACATCCGTTTCTTCTAGCATAATCCCACCAATATAATGTGACAATGGATATCTAATCACGCCATAGTGAATGACTTATTTACATTTATTGACATTGAATCCTTACATCACATCCAGACATCATGTCTAGCCTTGATAGATGCCTAAGCCTTTACAAGTGTTTTACCCTATGACTGTTCTAGTTATCATTGTAGTCATTCTCTGGTGGCAATGCCATGCTACCAGTGTGCCCTGTAGGGCCCTCAAGGAAAGAACTTTTATATCCTTCTGCATAAGCCCAAGCTGTTTTAAGTCCTTATAGCTATCTGCACACCATATGCCATGTAAAGAGATGGTAGTGCTGGTAAATCTTGGAATTGCCCCATGCTTCTCCCGTATCTTACTAACTAGATCTTGGTTATTCTTATAATAGTTTACCTTATTATTATGACTATAGGCTAGTGGGCACCCTGTTCCCACCACCTGGGCATCAACTACCCAAACATCACCATCTCTTTTAATCACTAAGTCTGGCTTACGCAAACCCGCAGAGGTCCTATAATGTGGTTCCACTGCGGTTTTCCAACCTTTGTTCTTAAAGCAGTTGTTCAGAATGGAAACCACGGCATCATACCTCCGCACGTGGACCCCATAGGTGCGGAAGCAACACTGGGCTATATGAGACAATGTCTCACTATAATGGCAGCCAGCCCTACAGTTTTGAGTCGTCACTACCCCATCAAGCTGTGTGGGCTCGAGTGGGCAGGGCATTGATCCTTGTCCTGATAAGGTCAATATAGTCGAACCCATGGAAGAGTTTGGTGCCATCCCTTACCCAGTCATGCTGGGGAGGCACCAGATATGACTCTCTTAAAGGAGCACTATCTACAGAACAGTGCAGCAGAGATGCCCATCTCTTATGTTCTGCGAGTGCTGACTCAATTAAGGTACCTTGATAATGGGACCAGCCTTTAGCTCGCCTAAAGTCTTCCTGTATTAATGGGCTATGGAAAGCCTCTCTGCAGATAGGGGATGAAGCTAGTTCTAACTTTGCGATTCTGGACAGCCGCAGGTGTGGGATCAGCCATCTAAGTGATGGAACCCCGAGCCCACCATCCTTCACCCTTGCATGGAAATAAGCAGTAGGGGGTGTCAGGTGACAGTCAGAGCCATGATCTCATGGCAAAACGGATAGCCCTGTCCATTTGGGACTGTACCGAGATATATGTCCTACCAAGCACCAACTTGTGGTAAAAGCGGGGTAGGAGATAGTGGGAAAGGAGAAACAGTTTTTGCTGGGGCTTGAGAGGAGCTTTCCTCAAAGAAGTGATCCCAGTTTCTAGGATAGAAGGGACAGAAGAGTGGAGATACCTCGGTATCATGCTTACCCCAAAGGGAAGCATGATACCGAGGTATCTCCACTCTTCCAGAATGGTCAAAGCATGCAACAGCTTCCTGTGCATGGAAAACTCTATACTCTCAACCTTAAGCTTCTTGTCACGACCAGAGGGGACAAAAGCTAAAGGGCAGGACTTCTTTACATTAATAGAAAGGCCTCAAATAGAGAAAAAGTCAACTGCCCGGTCAAGCCTACCTTAGTAGAGGCTATGAGAATAAGATCGTCTGCAAAGGCCATAGCATTAAAGGAAGAAGCGCCTAGAGAGTAGCCTATATGGCTAGAAAAAGAATGAAGAAACTCATCTATGATGCAGTTAAAGAAAAGGGGAGATAGTGGATCACCCTGGCAAACACTCCACACTGAGGGAAAAGAAGTCGCCTGGGATCCTGTAGTGATAGTGATGAAGCTACCCAAACAAATATCAAAGCTACCCTTTGATATACAAATATCAAAGGCCTTTTGGAGGTCCAGCGAAGCCATATATAGAGACTTAAGGTGGTGTCAGGAATCAGAGAGAAGAGAAGAAACAAGATATATATTCTCGGCACAGTCGTCCAAAGGGACAAAAGCTCTGTTTATAATCATGCTGTATGTGTTGCTGAAGTCGTTGAACTAAGATTTTATGATCACAGGGGAGATGGTAATAGGTCTAAAGTCTGATGCACGGCTTGAAGTTTCTTTCTTCAGAATGAAGATAGTTCTTGAAGCATGTAAGTATGGTGGTATTGCTTTACTGGAAAGGAGAATGTCCAATAAGTCCTTAAATCTTGCAGATTCACATTCTCCATATGCCACATTTTGATATCTGTGAGCCTGCCATCCTCTTATCCACAATAATGCTCTATAATCAAAAACCCATATTCTCCAATTTATGCAACAGTCTACCATGATGTATTCTGTAAAAAGCCTTAGCAAAATTCAAAAGTGTCAGATATATCCATTCCCCTTGTCTAGTTCAATGGTAACATTGTTATAGAATGTGAAAAAGTTCTAAAACATGACCTTCCCTAAGTAACCTATGTTGATTATTGGATAGAGATTCACTGTCATCTCATTTCTGAATGCAAGTCGTAACCAATTTCTACAAAATCTTCACCACCACTGCTGAGATACTAATTGGTCATTAGTTGGATACACCAGTCTTTTCACCCCTTATGCAATGGAATTACCATACATTCTTTCCATTCCTGCAGAATCTTCCCTGTTCTGAGACTCATATTAAACAGCCTGGTCAAAGAAATAGCCAGTTAGCTGAACACTCCTTTAGCACACGTGCCAATATTCAATTTGTGCGACAGCTCTAATACCTCGTCCTCATACACCTGAGTTTCTTCATCCAGTGAAGATGTAGCATTGAGTTCAATGTTGCATACACCAGGTTGATAGCTTTTAACAAAATGGGCACTCATTAGTTGAACAACCTCTTCTGCATCAGTAACCTTCACGCCATCTGGATTTAGAAGAGTTATTCTTTCATGTTCATTCTTTCTTTTATTTGCAGGATATCAATAGAATTCTTGTGGGTTGTCTTTAGCACACCGAGACAGTTTCTTTTCATAGTCAGACTTTGCTTTCCGTATGACTATTCTAGCCTACTGCTTATAATTTTCATTATGGACATCATCCTAATGCACACAGTATTCCTTCCACATCATCCTTTTCTTATGAATTTCTTGCTTAATAAGATTATACATCCATTTGATTCCTACCCTTATTCTTTGAACTCTTGGGACACATTCTGATATTGCATCATTTAAGTATTATTTAAATACTTCCCACCCAGTGACTGATCCCATTCCACTGAACTCAGTATACTCCTCAGTTTGTCATAATTTTGTGCTTTGTAGTTCAGCATGTAACTTTTCTGAATGGAATGGAACATTCATAAACTTAGTTGCTTCTCACCAACTGGAGGCAGAACAGTTACGTCTTTAACTGAAATGCCCTTTGACACTATAAGCAAATCTAACACTCTTTGTCCTTGAGTTCCTTCCATCACATGCTGCTTGAGGAAGTTGTCCTGCAACAGTTCATTAAATTCATTTTCATTCTTCTCATGAGATTCTACTGCTACCCAATCAATATTTGGATAATTAATGTTTCCTATTATGATTACTCTTTTTTGCAATCCACCAGTTCTGTAACAACACCTCACTATATAATTGTTCTTGTTAGATTCCGCCTCACACCAGATAGCTTCAAACTCACTTCCACATGAAATACTGTTAGCAGTAGTACTATAATCATAGGTCTCAACTCTAACTGGATTCAAGTCATCCGATATCATTAGCTGCATGCCCCTCCTCTCTACCTTCCTAATAATGCTGTATCCTTTATACTCAATATTATTTAGTATGTCTGATTCTGATAGCCAGGTCTCACTAATGCCTACAATCTGAGGTCCCAACATATTGACCAAGGCTACAAACTCTACCCCTTTGTTTCTGATACGCCTACCATTCGTGTACAGACAATAATCTACCTGCATGTTCTTTTGTATACTCTTGTCTGCAGTCTGCATGACATAGTTATGCAACTTGCAGATCTGTATTCTTCTCTAGTGCCTTATACACGTAGACATCTTTGCACATGTTTAATGGGTCTAAACTGGACAAACATAATGTCGAAATCATTCTCTCCTCATCATCATTTCCATGATAAAGCCTATTCCTGTCTTTAACACAGTTATATAACATTACGCATTCAGAATGAGGCATAAATCTTGCCATCGGTAGTGCACATTATCCATATTCCAGAAGTCATTTGCAACAGTATGGAAAAGTTGAAATTGAGTATGTTAAGGGATCATATTAATGACCCCTGGACATCACTTAAGGAGGCATGTCAGTAAATAACAGCAGTGCTGGAGTCCTTAATATGATATGAGGGGTAAGTTGTCTTCCAGATAAGGCATGGTGGCTATATTCCAATATGAGGTGAATGAATGAAATCAAAACACCAGATCTTTGTTTCCTATGGTGTGCCTCTTCATGGAATTGTTCTTTCTTTTTTATTTTAAAACTTCTTCCTGTTGAACCTATGTGTGTGTAGACCATATGAACAAGGTATTCTGTAGTCCTTGTTCATACACACCTGAATATTTCTTGAAGGGGTTACTATCATTTGGAGATTTATTTCAGGAAACTTTGGATAGAGTGGATGGACTTGTAAGCAACTTTGTTATGGAATGGAAATAGAATCTTTATATTGAATGTTGGGACCCTGGCAGAGAGAGAGAGAGAGAGAGAGAGAGAGAGCGAGGCATTAGAGAACAGTATGTTCTTGATGGTGTTTCTTGGATATTCATTAAGATGAATGGATAAAGTAAAGATTAGAGTTATTTTTTTTAGTTTGTTCTTATCATCTATGGTAGTATAAATGAATTGATTTTAAAAGTGTTTGCCTTCAAATCTACATACCAAATGTTGAAAGTTTATTTTTCACTTGGTCAGACTATAATAAATTTAGTTTAATCCTTTATCCAAGTGTGTGCAAACAAAGTTTGCACCTGAAAGTATTTTCAGGACTGGGGTAAAGTGGTACAACACTGGGCAACTCCTTACAAAGGTGGAGCAAGCTACCAACACTCCTATCTCAGTATTTCCCATAATGCAAAATACATCTCCTTGCAGATATATATAATGTTATGCATTAAGGGAAGGGCCACTACCCAGACTAGTTTCGACCTTTATTGAGGTCTCTTCAGTGGGAGCCAGGCCCAAGTGGAGATACCAGGCAGAAGCATTAGCAAGGTCATCTCCTCCTATAGGAACTGCCAAATGGTGTGCCACCTTCTTATTAAATTATCTGGATTTAGAGAAAGAGTGTGGATTCCTCCAAACTCTTATACTTCTGGTATCTCTGAACCAATTGGTAGAATTTTGAAGAAGTATCACCTCATTCCCACATCTTTTTTATCAGCAAAATTTCTCATCTGTTGTCATCTACTAAAGACAAACTGTCACCTCTATCATTAGCTAGCATTACCAGATACCTTATGAATATAATCTAACATACTTTGGGCAAACAGGCTGTTCAGTGAAAAAAAGGAATTAATGAACATCAATATTATATCAAATATGTGAAACCTCAAAAGTCTGGTCTGGCACAACATAGTATTGACACTAATCACAGTATCCAGTGGAATGAAGCTCGTCTTCTCCATAGAAGCAGGTTAAAATATGAACACTTTTCAAAGAAAGTTGCGAAGCCCTTTTACATTGAAAAATCTGAATCGGTATGATTGTCTCACTCTCCCAAAAATTTGGGAGATTCTTATCATATGTAACCATCAAAAATAGTATTTTTATGGCTATTTAGCCTATTTTTGTTTAGGAGTTCCCCTTTGATAATGTCATTGGCTTTTTTACTCAAACTTTAGGGCATTACTGATGTTTTATATAGACAGATATATGGAGGATATATAGGAGGAAAATACGGACATACCTTTTTTAGGATGTTGCTGGCTGTCTTCTTATTCAGCAGCATCCTGGTGTGTGCTGATATACATTCATTCATTCATTCACTGTTAACGGAAGGAAGTATGAGCGGAAGGAAGGGGGGTGTGGAAAAGTGGGGATAGAGAGAGATGTGGGAGAATCATTTGTGAGGCAAGGATATATGAACATTTTGAAAAACCCATTTTTTTTTTATTATTAAAGGTGGACAGAGAATACTTTGGGAGGGGAGTGAAAATAGAAATTTTTTTGGGGAGGGGACAGATATGATTAGATGAGATCAGGGGGTGGGAGTAATGGTGGGTGAGCCTTTTAGACAGTGCATTGTCTTCGGAGCTTGTGGGGAAAGTCAGTGCGTCGTCTTCGGAGAAGACGATGCAAAATGGCTCACACTGCCAAAATGGCTCACAATCCATTACTCCCACCCTTGATCTTATCGGAATACCGCTGAATAAGAAGACAGCCAGCAACATCCTCCAAAGATATGTCTGTATTTTTCCTCCTATATATTCTTCATATATCTGTCTATATAAAACATCAGTAATGTCCTAAAATTTGAGTAAAAAGCCAATGACATTATAAAAGGGGCACCCCATAACAAAATAGGCTAAATATCCATAAAAATAATATTTACTTAAAGGAGTAACATGGGAATTTTCCCAGAAATAATACCATCAAAAATAGTTTTTAATAATATTTTTAATAATATTCTTTATTAATATTAAATTCTAGCATGCGGCAACAACTTTTAATTGGTAAACCACCGATTGCTGTATATACCTTGTATTCCTGGTCCTTTGATTTGCTTGCTTCTACACACTGCTGATGTACTTATTTTCAGTACGAAATATCTGTGCTTTAATTTCATTAAAGTTAATTACTGTGGTCATCCCGTTAATTTATTGTTTTGAATCTACATGGTTATGCTCAAGTTACATTGATCTGATCAACTGTTAAAACTATTGTCCAGACCTCTGGGGGGGGGGGGGAACAACAACCTTACTACATTAATGCTTGAGTTCTGTTATTATTATTATTTATTTAGTTACAAAAATAAATTAAATTGGAGAGGAACATACATGTTCACATAAAGTTACCTCATGTAAGTATATGAGGTAACTTTATGTGAACCTATAAATTAAAACAAAACATTATGGATGGTGGCCAATAAAAATTGAAATAATTGCTTAGATTCCCAAAGTGAGGGTTTGATGGAAAACTTGAAGGACTAAGTGGGCTGAATGTGTGCCATCCAAATTCTAGGGATTTTTATGCCACCACTATTGTTAAGATTAGGACGATTAATCAAAATTTCTCAAGCTTCTTTAAATTTTCGTTCATACCAAATTTTTCTATGATGTAAAACACATACTTTTCTAGGCGATTTGGTGTAGAGTGTTAAGAGCATGATCTGAGAGACCTGCTTTGCCAAAAGACAAACAAACAAACATTAAATTTAATGTGTTGTTTGTGTTCTTTTTTATGGATAGGGATTGTACATTTCAACAATATAAGATAAGTTACAGGTGCAATAGATACGATAAACCCCAGGGTGAGCCAAGGGAGAGAGGATTTTCAGAGGAGTTGAATAAAAGTGGCATTAAGATTATAATGGTGTAGAATTCTATTTATTTTTTCTGATAACCCTTTAATGTGTGGGGGTACCTATGGTTTTACTGTAATCTATATTAAATGTATTTTTTGATGAAGTTTTATGAAGAACTTTATTGACAGTATTTTTGCTATAGCTTATTTATAAATGTATTGCTAATAATTTGTAATTCTTGTTTAAGAGCTTGTTCATTAGAGCAAATTGTTATTGCTCTGTTTTTGAGTGTGTTAATGACTCCAAGTTTTGTGAAGGGTGGTGATATGAGTTAGCAAGTATATATTGGCCAGTATGTGTAGGCTTGCAGTAAACAGGCAAGGATAGACTGCTTAAGGGAAGACATATGACCAGTGTATCCAGGAAAGGAAGTGAGTTCTGATTTTCAATTTCAATAGTAAATTGTATGCACTCATGTTGTTTGTTCAGGTGGGTGAGGAAGGTGTTTAACATTTGGCAGCCATGTGGCCAGATAACAAAAACATCGTCAATGTATCTAAGCCAAACTATAGGTTTTAAAGTAAAGGAATCTAGAGCTCGTTGCTCAAAAGCTTCCATATAAAAGTTAGCAATTGGGGGGGATAGTGGTGAATCCATGGCATACTTTCTTTTCATGGGTAAAAATTTTTTGCCACACTAAGTAACCAGAATGTAGTATGTAGGCAAAGAGAGCCGTAATGTCAGATTTGTTTTGTAAGAGAAGAATTGTGTCACTGATTGGGACATTTGTGAGAAGGGCAGAAACTGACTAATAAATCATCTTTGCTGAGTATGATGTTTTGATTTTGTTTATGAAATGTTGTGTGTTTTTTATATAGGAGGAGGAATATCCTACCAATTCCTTGAGTGTTGATGCTAATTTCTTGGTTAGGTGATAATTTGAGCTCTCTATACCCTCAACTGTCGGCTGAGGGTATAGAGACATATATTCCGAGAGAAAACAGGCATAATGGGATAATAGTTTTTAAAAAGTGTCTGATGACCAAGAAGTGACAAACTTAAGTAATTTCACAGTTTTTTCTTAATCCTGTTTGTCTGATTATAGTTCACAAGTTGATAAGTGCTGTTATCAGAGACTAGTTGATTCATCTGAAAAACGTAAGTTGCTCTGTTATGGATGACCATGGCATTACTTTTGTCCAATTTTGTTACAATTATATCCTGATTAGCTTTTAATGACTTGACTGCTCCTAGTTCTGTTTTTGTAAGATTGCTACATGTGGCTTTCTTTTTATTCAAAACATTGCTGGTTTCTAAATGAATTTTATCAGCTATATTATTTGGTTTTGTTTAAACAAAACCTGTAAAACATATGACATGACAATAAATATACAAAAGACAAAAGTGATGAAAATAGGGAGGAACAGAACTACCATCTCAGCCACCCTAAATGGAGAACAAATAGAACAAGTAGACAACGTCATATATCTTGAATCAAAACTAACAGAAACAATAGATGAACTCAAAACAGTCAAACACAGAATAGTGATGAATAGGATGGACCACCATGGGGAAATTACAGAAGATCTGGAAAACAAACAAGATATCTAAGCAAGCCAAAATCAAATTATATGAATCAATAATTATACCAACAGTCATCTATGGAGCAGAAGCATGGACAGTTAAGAAAAGAGAGGAGAAAAAACTGCTGGCATTTGAAATAAAATGCTTAAGAAAAATAAATAGAACAAGTTGGATAGAAAAGAAAACAAACAGCACAGTCAGACAAGAATTATTGTATAAAAAGACAATAATAGAAAAAATTAGAAAACAACAACTGGGATGGTTTGGTCACATTGTTCTCATGGATGTAGACAGACTTCCTAACATCCTAATCCATACTTTTCCAACTGAAAAAAGAAGACCCGGAAGACCAAGTTCTGTCTTCCGGATCGTCTTTCTGAAATTAATAAAGAACATCTCGGGATGCAGAACATATAAGGAACTTTTTTTTTTTTGGACAGCAAGGAATAGAGAAGACTGGAAGATCCTGCTCAAGAGAAGACTCAACCCATCTTAGATGGAAGAGAAGAAGAAGGAGAAGAAGATGTTATTTGGAAAAGACTTAATGCCTCTTTCTATGTGGGAAAGAATCCAGGGTTATTAACAGTTCTAGGTGCTACTGTGAAATTTAAGCTTTATTAATTAAGTAATGCAAGTTTGTTATGATGAATAATTGGTCTGTAGTTTGCTGCCTCTGTCTTTGAGCACCTTCATGCAATGGAACTATCTTATCTTCTTTTCACTCCCCTGCCAGAGCTGAGACTTAGATTGAACAACTTCATCAGAGGCAATGCTATTTCTCTTTCACATTCCCACAGTACACGGGCTGACATGCCATCCAATCCCACTGATATGTTAACATTCATATTTTTCAGTATGCTGAACACCTCTTCTTCATTTACCTCAATTTTGATGTGCATCTTTTTCACATCAGTAATTGCAAAATTTTAACCCAGATGATATATCTTTGCAAAATGATCACTCAGCAACTCAACTATTTCTTTTGCCTCTGACACCTTTCTACCATGAGCATTGATTAAAGTCATCCTACCAGTTGCGACATGAAAAAACTCTTTTGGGTTTACTTTGGCCTACTTAGCTAATTTTCTCTTATAATCTGATTTTACCTTTCTTTCTTTCCAAACTAATGGCCCTTCTTGCTTGTACTTTGCACTGCTCATGAGTGTGCTGATCACTTTTTTTTTTTTTGATATTCCATCCACAGTGTTTTCTTTTTTGCAGCTCTTGCTTTATATCTCCACTCACCCACTTAATTCCCAGTGGGTTTATCCTAATGATCTTGGGTATGCAGTCCGATACTGCTATTTTCAATCTATCAGCACTTCCCATGCACTACTGATGTTCTCTCTTTATAGAATCTCAAAGCATGGCACTGCTCCAAGTTGATTCCTAAGCCTGTTATAATTACCAGCTTTATAGTTCAACATAAACCCTTTATTGACAGTGAATTTCACATGTTTGGCAACTTCCCAGAACAAAACCATGGTCGCATTTTCTAAATGGTTGTACAGCATCTACCTTTGTTGTGGATATATCTTCTGATACTGTTATCAGATCCAACACTCTCAAACCCCTTTTCCCCTCTATAACATGTTGTTTCATGTAATTATCCCTTAGAAACTCTATAAATTCCACTTCAATCTTGCCCTGTGCCATTTCCTCCCTACACTCTATATCTCATAGTTAAAGTTGATCATAATAATTGTTTGGTATGTAATCATTGTGCTAATCTGTCAATACATAACACCTACATCTTGCTATTGCCTCAAAAAGAACAGGTGACAAGTGGGATATTACAGGATTATGTTCACGAAGCTCTGCTTACTCTATATATCAGTGATTCAGGGTTCGAAGGAAGATATTCAGTTTTTGTAGATGATGCTAAATTTGGAAGATCATTTTCAGGAAGCTCCAATAATGTTATTACAGAAGAATTTGAATGAGTTAGTACTTTGGACTGGGAAAATTGAAGAGATTTTTAAACAGCAAAATAAAACCTGAGAGCAATACTGTTCAGCCAATGTGTATTGCCTATTATGACATACACTGCAGAAACCATGCCAATCAAAAAGGAAATAATAGATTAAAAAAAAAAAAAAAGAAAGAAGAATGGAAAGATGTCTGCTAAACATACGACTCAGAGATAAAATCAAAAATGAAGAAATAAGAGCTAAAACAAAATTTTTAGATACTGGAGAAAACATACTTCAAAAGAAATGGAAATGGGTGGGACACATTACAAGACTCGAGGACAATAGATGAACAAAAGTTATACTGGGTTGGCGGCCATATGAAGGTAAATGATCAGCTGGAAGATGGTCACATGATATAAGAAAATCAGCTGGAACTCTTTGGCACCAATAAGCTCAGAATACAAACAGATGGAGAGAATTAAGAAACACCTATAACCAGAAGTGGTTATAAAAGAGATTAAAAGAATAATAATAAGAAGAAAGTACTTTGTGCAGACTGATTATTTGGCCATTTGTAGTTATAGCTAAGGCAACTAAGACTTTGAGACCTGTGCATATTTTTAGGGAAAAAAAAAAATAGAAATTAAGTCATATAACACAACAGAACTATTTCATCGCATAATTTCATTTAATTGTTAGTATTGGCAAAAAAGAAAAACAAAAAGCAAATCATGTTAAAAACTAAATAGATACAAACATTAATTTTTTTTCCATCATCCCCCCCCCAACATAGAACAAAAGATGCATCAGTTTTTTTCTCTAGAATAATCCATTGAAATAAGAAAATTCATCAGAAAGCCACCTAGGTGTTGTTCATTTTACTGTATTACCAAAAGAATAAGGAACATGTTTGCCTATTTATTTAGATGCATTTTATAGATACAAGATATATAAGATAATAATCATGATTCATTATCAGACTGCATAGTTGGCTGGAAACAGGCTGATGGTGGCAGTATGCAGTATCCTGATATGGAAATTGTTCTTATATACATCACTAGGTCCTTTCATCCCATTGAACATACTTGAACTTCTAATTCTTTTACTGAGGAATTGTTTTGGACTGGATATTACCCTATATGGCGAGAGTGTGGCCTGATGGATCTGCACTCTTCCACCAAGTGCCTCATGTCACAAGTTTCACATGGTTCACGGAGGTTGGTCGATTGGTAGAGTCTCTGCTACTAACGGCTCACTCAAAAAGTTGAGCAAGTTTGAGTGTAGTTAATAGTTTTAAGGGGATCAGTCATTCGATGCTGTTGGCACACTCTCCATTGATGAGTCTTTGGACTCCCTGGAGGTGTCACATAATAATAATAATATCTAAACATTTTATGTGTGCTCCTGCATGCCTAATTCTTTTGATTTGAATCCCATTGAACATTTGTGGAATTATGTCTAGTGGAATGTTGACCAGTGGAATGCAGCATCCACTGGTCAACACCAGCAGATGTTGCTCATCTGCTGAACTCTGGGATGTTATTCTGTCTACTTGGTCCAGAATACCTCACGATGTCTTCTGTGGGCTGTTGAAACCAATGTCAAGATGGGTATAATTATGATTATCTTGGCCAAAGAAGGCCCAGCACGCTACTAAGTAGGTGGTCATAATGTTCTGGCTCATGGGTGGTGCATGTATGTGTATATATATATATATATATACACAGGGTTTTTCAGGAGGAATAGTAAATATTTTGGTAAGTGATAAATCGATTATTCTGATTAAAAAACGTTCTCATGAACATCTGTCCAATTGTCAATGGATGCAGAGATACAGCTGTTTGAAACTGGCACGTATGGCTCTGATGTGTGTGCAGCTCTCTGTATAGATCAGGTGACCAGCACGCAGCTCTGCAGATGTGACCAAGAAGCAGTTAGAACCTGACACACTTTCTTGTTAGAAGTGTTATTAAGAATGCTGCACATGTTTACACTTGCTGAATAGCTGATATGATGTTCGTTTACAGTTTTTGTTTAGAGAATACCATCAACGGTTTCCTAATCACAGGGTACTGGATTCAAGATTGTTTACTAGTGTTTACAACGAACTGCATGAGACTGGTACTGTTCTTAGCAGTCATATTTCTTCTCAATCTGGAAATGAAAAAAATGAGGATGAAGTAGAACACATTCTTCAGTTGGTAGAATGTAGTCCTACTACAAGCACATGGAGAATTTTTGCATATATCGGTGTTCTAGATACAATACTTGCTCACATAATGGCAAACATTATGTGAGCAAGGTTTGTATCCATTGCACATACAGTTGTAACACCTTCTCCTTTGAGATGATGATGAATTGGAATTTTGTCAGTGGATAAGTGTTAATCTCATTACCATTAATAATGTTCACTGATGAAGCTGCTTTCACCCATGACAATATCAACAACACCCATAACTGGCATTGGTGGTTTAATGAAAATCTACATGCCACTATAGAAACAAATTTCCAGCATCGCTTCTCTGTAAACATGTTGGTGCAGTATGATTAACAGTCACTTGATTGGGCCTGTTGTGTTACCAAATTGTCTTACAGGGTGCATTTACCTACAATTTCTGCAAAACAAACTTCCATTGCTATTGGAGGATGTTACATTGGCTACAAGTATTGATATGTTATTTTAGCACAATGGAGCTCCTGCATCAGGTGACAATATTTAAATCAAACTTTCCTTGAACTATGGATCTGGCTCCCATTGATGAGACCCCCAATAAAGGTCGAAACCGGTCTGGGTAGTGGCCCTTCCCATTATGCATAGCATCTTTCCATTCCAAAAGGATGTGTGCTTTGTATTATGGGATACATACTAAGACAAGTAATATTAAGTCATTAGCCTCTATATACAAGTAGCTCAGATGTGAATATATTTCATGCACAAAACATTGTTTTGCTTCCTTGCGTAAAGGATTAAAACCAAGTATATAATTTCTTGGTATCTGTAATGTATAATAGAACCATGGTAAAAACACTTTCAACATCCTTCTCTCATCCAGAGAATTTTATTAATAGAGGTCTAGCACCTTTTAGCTACTTGTATATACGCTATATATATGACTTCTGCATTACTTTGACCTTGGTATCTCTCCCGGGTCTGGCTCCCACTGATGAGACCTCAATAAAGGTCGAAACCGGTCTGGGTAGTAGCCCTTTCCATCATGCATAGGATCTTTATTATCTGAAAGGGCATGTGCTTTGCATTATGGGATACATACTAAGACAAGTAATGTGAAGTCATTAGCATCTATATACAAGTATATGAATATATTTCACATGCAAATCATTGTTTTGCTTCCTTGGTGTAAAGGATTAAAACCACATATATAATTTTCTTGGTATCTTAAACACACACACACACACACACACACACACACAGATGCATGCCCATACACACACGCGCACACATATTGATATCTTAATATCAGATGAAATATGGAAGATAAAAGCTCATAATTAACATTTCATTCCAAAAACAGTTGTTAATAAATCCAAGCATGATTTGCCTACAGTGGAGCAAGTTGTTCTTGGCTAGAGCCTTAACTTTGCAGTCTGCCCCCCAGAAAGTACCTAAAGAAATTTTTTTAGCAAAAGTTGAATGAGCTACGTCTGTCTTATCTCCACAAGAGGCATCACTGTCTTGGTTCAAATTAGCACTTGCCATAAATGCAGTGAAACATCCTATTGATAATCTTTCACCTTTAGAATGAGCTGCTCTCAATAAGCTTAGAAATAATTCTCACATAGTGATCCTACCGAAGGAAATGCTATGGTTAATCTTGACACAGATGATTATGATAGTAATGTTAGACAGCTTCTTAATACTGACACTTATTCCATTATGGATCATGACCCTACTAGAGAGATTCAAAATCACACTAAAAACCTTTTTAAAACAACCTATGAATTTAACAGTGAAACCAGACTGGCTCTCTCTTCTCTTTATCCTCTTCCTCCACATCTATATGGGACACTTAAAATTCATAAAGTTGACACACCTCTACATTAAATAGTAGAAGGGATAGATTCTTTGAAATACTTCTTGCCAAACATCTAGCTAAACCTACTAAAGGGCCTGACAGGACAATCACCATCATTTGTTAAAAACTCCAAGCATTTGTTTCAAGCATCAGCAATATCATGCCTGATGAACATGACATTTTAGCAAACTTTGATGTAGTTAATTTATTTACCAATGTTCTTGCTGATGATCTACTTATACTGCTACAAGATAAATTCTCTAAGATGGCTATGGTGCTATATTATTATTATTATTATTATTATTATTATTATTAAACAAGACCTCATGGAGTCAAAGACTCATCTAGGAGGTCCTTTTATCTTACACACACATCTCATCATACCGTGTCTTAAACACATTCAAACTACTTGCAGACACCACGCTCTCAGGCAAGGCATTCCAATCACTCACAACTCTGCACAAAAAAAACCTGCCTCTCACTCCCTTACTCACACCCTCCTTATACAGTTTCCAGGGATGACCTCTGGTTCTCCCCTGATCTCCCACTATTCTCTGTAGAACTTCTCCACCATTGATCCTATAACAACCCCTTACCAACTTGTAGGTCTCTATCATATCTCCCCTCTTCCTTCTCTCCACGAGACTCTGCAAATTACATCTTTTCAATCTTTCCTCATACTCAACATTCCAGAGGTCAGAAACTACCTTAGTCAGTCGCCTTTGGACCCTTTCCAACATCTCTTCATCCTTCTGAAAACCCGGTGACCAAATCTGGGCACAATAGTCCAAGTGTGGCCTAATCAAAGCCTTATACATTGGAACAAGTATCTCCCTACTTCTACATGTCAGTGTCCTCCGCATCATTCCCAGAAGTCTTTGTGTTGTCTTCACAATTTTGGCGATGTGTCCCCTAAATTTTAGATCCTTATCCACTATCACCCCCAGATCTCTTATTTCCTCTACTTCCAACAATATATTCTCACCAAGCATAAATTCTGCATCCCATCTTTGTTTTCCAAATTTTAAAACTTTACATTTTGCAACATTGAACTCACATCCCCATTTGCTTGCCCAATCACTCAATTTATTCAAGTCTTCTTGCAAGGCCACAACATCTTCACTACTCTTTATGGTTCGTCCCAACTTTGCATCATCTGCAAACAACTGAATATCTCCATCCAAATCTTCACCAATATCATTAATATATAAGTTAAATAGTAATGGCCCTAAAACAGACCCCTGAGGCACTCCACTAGTGACTTTCCTTTTCCTGGATATTGCACCCCCATACACAACTTGTTGATACCTATCAGATAGCCAGTCTCCAATCCAATGCACTAATCTAATATCCAACCCCATCTGCTCTAGTTTGACTGTCAACTTTTCATGAGGTACTCAATCAAAAGCCTTTGCGAAATCCAAGTATATTACTGTGTATCCTTCTCCTCTGTCCAAGGAAGCAGTCACTTTATTGTAATAAGTAAGTAGATTACTAAAACATGACCTCCCTTTAGCAAATCCATGCTGTCCATCAAAGATTATACCATTGTTGTCAACCCAACTCTGGATCCTAGTTCTCACAAGCTTCTCCAACAACTTAACCACAACACCTGACACACAGATAGGCCTATAGTTTGATGCTTGAGTTCGATCACCTCCTTTATGAAGTGGCACAATCTTGCCCTCCTTCCACTCTTTAGGAACTTGACCAAGTGCAAGACTCGTATTAAAAAAATATGTCAAGGCAGGTGTCAACTCTCTGGCACACTCCTTCAGAATACGTGGTGATATATTATCAAGTCCCACAGCCTTATTTACATCTAGTTTACTCAACTCCCCAAACACCTCTTGCTCACTTACAGTCAGTCTCTCCTCCCCATCATCAACTGCTCTTAATCTCTCCATGAAGTCACATTCACAAGATTGAAAGATCTTTATGAATTGCTCATTAAGTATCTCCACAACACATTCTGCAACAGCTGTCTTTATACCATTTCCTCCAATCAATGTCATCCTTCCATAATCATTCTTTCTTTTGCTGGCTACATCATCTGGATACTTCAAATATAAAAATACAATATACAAACAGAACTCTGGTCTAGCCATAGGCAGTCCTCTTTCATCAGTTTTAGCAAATCTTTATATGGAAACATTTGAAAATAAGGCCCTAGAAGAATACCATCATAAGCCAAAATTATGGAAAAGATTATGTTGATGATATGTTCTTAGTCTGGAACCATGACTACCTTCACTTCTGCTTTTTCATGAGTACCTGAATCATCAACACCCTAACATAAAATTTACTGATGAATTAGAATCTAATGGTTCACTCCCATTTCTGGACCTTCTACTAACTAAGGAATCGTGTAAATTAAAAGTCTCTATATTTCGAAAACCTACACATACTGACAGATATCTACATGCCTCATCCAATCATTATAGATCTCAAAAATTGAGTATTATTTCCACACCAGGAGCAAGATCCTGCTGACTCATCACTGACAAGGATGAACTAGCCAAAGAACTTCAACATTTAAGAAACACTTTCCTTCAAAATGGCTATAATGACCACGCCATCTCCAGACTACTCAATCGATACTAAACCAGAGAAATTTCTAATGAAACAGAGGAGTCATCGTGCTCCCATATATTAGCTCCATTTCCATAAAACTAGCAAAAATACTTAAGGAATATAAAATCCAAGTAGCATTTACCCCCTTTATAAAGATGAGATTACCGCTCTCAACCATAAAACTTTGACATAGCCCACTTCATTATCTGGGTGTTTATCAGTTGTGATGCCATTCCTGGTCATCTTACTATGGATAGACTGAAAAATCAATTGAACAACACTTTGAAGAACACATTCGAGATATCGAATACCATAGAAGTGAAGCCTCAACTTTGTCATTACACATGCTCTCTTCAGCTGACTCACAAGACTCTTCACAAATGAGACATCAAGTTTTATGAGATAAACTGGAACTATTACATCATTGCTATGATAAAACAGAGAAAAAATCTGGGAGTCTTTGGAAATAGCATTAGATCCTAAATACCTAAATATTAACCAAAGTATTAACTCCTCTGAGTACATCTTAGCCTTCATTAGTCAAAGACGTTCACACGAAAGTTCACACAAACTTTCTGCATGTTTACACATTTGTGTAAACATGCAGAAAGTTCTGACAAATAGAAATATTTTTAAAATAACATCAGTTTCTTCTATAATTGCATTCAAGTTGTCACCTTTGTTAGTCCTCTCTGTTTTGTATACTAGTTTGTATATTTGTACATGAAGAAATCCTGTGCAATTAAGATGAAACGTTATGTTGCAGTTAAAATAAATGTTAGCAACTTATTCCAGTGTTCTGCCTTATAAACTTTAGTCTCACACAAACACACACACATGAGCCAGGAGAATGCAGTTTTCATGCAAAAAGATATATTTAGGTATAATAAATTCTCCGAAAATTATGGTTATGAAAATCAGTCTGAGCAGTCCGTGGGCTTTGAAATCCTGTAAGTACTACAAATTATTATTATTATTATTATTGTTATTATTATTATTACTTTATTCACATAATTGATATACACAGTCAAATCAGGATATCATTTAAACAATGATTTGACTGGTGATACAGAGCAATTCAGATTCTACTCAAGAATCTAAGAATAGTCTGTCAGGTAGCGTTGTAAAATATGGACTGTTCCAAGTAATGCTGTTTTTTGTAGATCATATGGAGTCACTTCGTTGATATTTAATTGCTGTAAATAGCTGATAGCTTCTTTAAAATTCACAAGTGCACTGATAACTATTGGGATGACTTTGGTGGGTTTAAGCCACAGCTGGCCAACTTCGATTACCAGATCTTGATATTTAGTAATTTTTTCCAGTTCTTTGTTGTTAATGTTGTTATCACTGTGCACTGCGATGTCAGTAATCCAAACCTGTTGATGTTCGATAATTATGATGTCAGGTCTATTGTGTTCCAAATGCTGATCAGTTTGTATTCTAAAGTCCAGAGAATTTTTGCTGTTTTGTTTTCCATTACTGTTTCTATTTTATGCTGCCAATGGTTATCAGAAGTAGGAAAGCCATATTTTTTGCATACATGCCAATGAATAATTTTGTCTACTTGATCATGGCAGTATTTATAATCAATTTGAGTTATCTTGCTGCAGGCACTGATTAGATGTTCTACAGTTTCATCTTTCTGATCGCATAATCTGCATTTACTGTTATTATTCATGTTCAAAATTTTTGCTTTGATTGCATTAGTTTGTAATACCTGTTCTTGAGCTGCTAGAATAAATTCTTTTCTTTCTTTTTTAATATATCCATGTTGTAGCCATTGCCACATTGTTCACGCCAATTTTTTTCCTCAGTATCTCAAAGAAATTGGCCATGCAATAGTTTATTTTTCTAGCACACATATTGGTTATTTTGCTGTTCCGTTTTGTAATCGGATTTGTTTCCTGTTGCTTTTAGAAGACCCTCTTGTGTAATTGTTTGAAGCATTTGCTAAGAGCTCTTGTTGATGTAACTTTATAGACTAATTTCTTCTTCTTCTACAGTCTGTCTCACTTGCAGCAGACCTCGTCCACCTATTCTCCTTGGTAGATACAATTGGACAACATCACTTCGTGGATGTAATGCATAATGCATAGTCATTAATTTTCCTGTTTTGTGGTAAAATTTGTCCAGGTCTTCTTTTGTCCAATCTATTATGCCAGCTGTGTATCAGATCACTGGTACCTCAGACAGTATGTAACAGAGGGCACAAGAGGATTAAGGGTCTTGGATTTGGTCATCTCATCGGAGGATGTAATTATCAATGAGGTATCAAATCATCCACCAATTGGTGAAAGTGACCATGAGGTGATTACTTGGGTGGTTGCCAGCAGTGCAAGGACCCCTGTGAAAAAAGGGTATATGTGGAACTAAAAGGGGGGTGATTATGAAGAGCTCAGGAGACAGCTTGCAGGTGTAGCATGGAATGAGGAGTTAGCTGGAAAAGAGATCAATGCAGCTTGGGGGATTTTCAAAAAATATTTAGTGGATGCAATGTCTAAATGTATACCACGGGTGAGAAGGTTAAATAAGTTAGGTGTGAGATGGATGAATAAAGAGATTAAGCATGCAATACAGAGAAAAAGGGCATTGTGGAGGCAGCATAAGAGAAGTGGAAGTAACCAATTTCATGAGTTCTACAAAGACCAGGCAAGGAGAGTGACTTGGTTGGTGAGAGTAGCTAAAGAGAGGTATGAACAGCAGTTAGCTAATGAAGCTAAAAAGAATCCTAGGGAGTTCTTTCGATATGTAGCCAGCAAAAGAAAGAATGATTATGGAAGGATGACATTGATTGGAGGAAATGGTATAAAGACAGCTGTTGCAGAATGTGTGGTGGAGATACTTAATGAGCAGTTCATAAAGATCTTTCAATCTTGTGAATGTGACTTCATGGAGAGATTAAGAGCAGTTGATGATGGGGAGGAGAGACTGACTGTAAGTGAGCAAGAGGTGTTTGGGGAGTTGAGTAAACTAGATGTAAATAAGGCTGTGGGACTTGATAATATATCACCACGTATTCTGAAGGAGTGTGCCAGAGAGTTGACACCTGCCTTGACATATTTTTTTAATACGAGTCTTGCACTTGGTCAAGTCCCTAAAGAGTGGAAGGAGGGCAAGATTGTGCCACTTCATAAAGGAGATCGAACTCAAGCATCAAACTATAGGCCTATCTGTGTGTCAGGTGTTGTGGTTAAGTTGTTGGAGAAGCTTGTGAGAACTAGGATCCAGAGTTGGGTTGACAACAATGGTATAATCTTTGATGGACAGCATGGATTTGCTAAAGGGAGGTCGTGTTTTAGTAATCTACTTACTTATTACAATAAAGTGACTGCTTCCTTGGACAGAGGAGAAGGATACACAGTAATATACTTGGATTTTGCAAAAGCTTTTGATAGAGTACCTCATGATAAGTTGACAGTCAAACTAGAGCAGATGGGGTTGGATATTAGATTAGTGCATTGGATTGGAGACTGGCTATCTGATAGGTATCAACAAGTTGTGTATGGGGGTGCAATATCCAGGAAAAGGAAAGTCACTAGTGGAGTGCCTCAGGGATCTGTTTTAGGGCCATTACTATTTAACTTGTATATTAATGATATTGGCGAAGATTTGGATGGAGATATTCAGTTGTTTGCAGATGATGCAAAGTTGGGACGAACCATAAAGAGTAGTGGAGATGTTGTGGCCTTGCAAGAAGACTTGAATAAATTGAGTGATTGGGCAAGCAAATGGGGATGTGAGTTCAATGTTGCAAAATGTAAGGTTTTAAAATTTGGAAAACAAAGATGGGATGCAGAATTTATGCTTGGTGAGAATATATTGTTGGAAGTAGAGGAAATAAGAGATCTGGGAGTGATAGTGGATAAGGATCTAAAATTTAGGGGACACATCGCCAAAACTGTGAAGACAACACAAAGACTTCTGGGAATGATGAGGAGGACACTGACGTGTAGAAGTAGGGAGATTCTTGTTCCATTGTATAAGGCTTTGATTAGGCCACACATGGACTATTGTGCCCAGATTTGGTCACCTGGTTTTCAGAAGGATGAAGAGATGTTGGAAAGGGTCCAAAGGCGACTGACTAAGGTAGTCTCTGACCTCTGGAATGTCGAGTATGAGGAAAGATTGAAAAGATGTAATTTGCAGAGTCTAGTGGAGAGAAGGAAGAGTGGAGATATGATAGAGACCTACAAGTTGGTAAGGGGTTGTTATAGGATCAATGGTGGAGAAGTTCTACAGAGAATAGTGGGAGATCAGGGGAGAACCAGAGGTCATACCTGGAAACTGTATAAAGAGGGTGTGAGTAGGGGAGTGAGAGGCAGGTTTTTTTCGTGCAGAGTTGTGAATGATTGGAATGCCTTTCCTGAGAGTGTGGTGTCTGCAGGGAGTTTGAATGTGTTTAAGACCCGGTATGATGAGATGTGTGTGAGATAAAAGGACCTCCTAGATGAGTCTTTGACTCCATGAGGTCTTGTTTAATAATAATAATAATAATAATAATAATAATAATATCCCAAGAATTCATTCCTATAATTGTGTTTAATCCATTCAGTTTGTTTTTATGTATTTCTCTTGATCAAAATTAAAATTGCTAGTGTCATTAATTTTTCTTCGTTTAATAGATAAAATTGTGCATTTATCTAAACCAAATTCCATTTTGATATCCTGACTGAAAATACCAACTGTGTCCAGTAAAGAGTCTATTTGCTGTGCTGATTTTCCATATAACTGCAAGTCATCCATATACAACAGATGGGAAATTTTAATATTATATTTATTATTATTATTATTATTGTATATTATGCAATTTATCTTTCATCATGAACCAGCAGGGTACACATACCATACTTTATGCAACGTTGAAATTTTGTTAAATGTTACATACTATTTCTGGTGTTATGAACATTATGGATATTTTAGAATTAAAATATTTTTATTGCAGCTTGCCCTGAACACTGTTTGAGATGTAATCATCCAGAAATGTGCACCCTTTGTCATGGTGGATTCTATGTTTCTGAAACATCCTGTGTTAAAATCTGTGAAACAGGATATGTAATTGATAAACAAAAGCGAAGTTGTAAAGGTATCATTTTAAGAAATAACAAGTCTTTATTATTGTTAAAAATATATATTAGGGATAATTTGGCTAGGTTCTATGTTAAATTAATGCTGCTTCATGAAATTGAAATATTGTCCAAAAGTTGTTTGTTTATTAAGATAGGCATGTTAGAATGCACTGTCATTATGGCAAAATTTTATACATGTTTTTTTAAATATTTAATTTTCTGTTCCATATCACTGAATTAACCAGAATTTGTTATGTAGTGTTTTTGATAAAAATGTAGTCATTCTTTGATTTATGATGTATGTGACTTACATCTAATTGTACTTAAGGTGAGAGGAAGAGAAATGATTGTGGAAGAATGACATTGTGGGATAAAAATGGGAATAGAGTGACTGATGTTTCACCAGTACAGCCACTCTGGTCTTGCAGACCATGCTCTGGATACACGCCACAGAATACAGTGGAAGAAAGCCACGGTGATACACTGTAATAAATTCAAATTTGAAAGGCTATTCATGGAATCAGCCTCAGCCCTAAGAAACAGTCCAAACCTCAACAAATTTGGTTGCATGAGACTGCCCCAAATTTGGGAGACTTACATTCAGAAGACCTTCAGCCCAACAGCCAAGAATACCTACATAGCCCGCCAGGGGGCACCATCAGGACTTTTAGGAGAAACAATAGCTTCCTGCTTCATCATGTCTTTATATTAAGTTCCTGTGAAATATTGAAAATATAGATTAAAGTTTAATTTAATTTATATCCTGTGTACATTGTAAATTCCTTAACTTATTTAATAAGATGCAGAGGACGTAGTGAAGTTGTTCAATGAGCACTTTATTGGATATTTCATCCTGGAGAAGAGGTTTTAATACTAGAGGGGTAGGGCAGGTTCGAGGTTTACAGGTGCAAGAGGAGAGTATGTTCCAAATACTGAGTGCTCTGGATGTCAGTAAAGCTCTGAGACTGGATGGTATTTCACCATCCAGTCCCACATCTCGGGTTTTGAGAGAATGAGTTAAAGAACTGATACCTCTATTGACCTAGCTTTTCAATGAAAGTCTGGCTAGTGGAAAGGTACCCAAGGAATGAAAGGAAGGTAGTGCCATTGCATAAGAGTGGTAGCAGACTGGGCGTGTCTAACCATAGGCCAGTTTGTGTTTCATCAGTAGTTGTTAAGATCTTGGAGGAATTAGTGAGGGACCATATACAGTGTTGGGCAGATTAGGGTAATGTTATCTGTGAGAGTCAACATGGATTTGTTAAGCAGCACACTTGCTTTAGTAACATGATTGCCTTTTATAATAAAAATGACAAGAGCAGTTGATGAGTCAAAGGCATATACTGCCATTTTTTTTGGATTTTGCAAAGGCATTTGACAGGGTACCACATGATAAGCTGATCTTTAAGTTGCAGCATATGGGTTTAGATGTTGGGTTAGTCAAGTGGATTCAGGATTGGCTGTCTGATAGTTATCAGAGAGTTGTGTATGGTGGTGATGGTGCAGTATCAAGGAGGCAGAAGGTTACAAGTGGGGTTAAACAGGCTCAGTACTGGGACCTGTATTGTTCAGCCTTTATATCAATGACATTGTCAATGGATTGCGGGGGGGGGGAGAATATTGTTTGCAGGTGATGTGAAGCTGGGCAGGATTTTTAGTAATAGTGCAGATGTGGCAGCCCTTCAAGAGGATTTGAATAAACTGGATAGATTGGGAAATGAATGGGGAATAGGTTTAATGCAGCAAAATGTAAAGTCTTGAAGTTTGGGATACATCAATGGGAGGCTGCATACTTGATTGGAGGAGCTGTACTTGAAGAAGTAGGAGAGACAAAAGATCTGGGGGGGTGATGATCGATAGAAAACTGAAATTATTCAGGGGACATATTGCAAAGGTAGAGTTAGGTAACCCAGAAGATTGCTGCAATACTGGGAAGGATGCTGACCTGCAGAGATAAAAGAGTTATCATTCCATTGTATAAGAACCTGATCATACCACACTTTGACTATTGCCAAATTTGGTCCCCATGATTTGAAGGGGTAAAATTAACTGTGGAAAGGGTGCAGAGGCGGATAACAAAGATGGTTTCAGGATTGTACAATGTTAATTATGAGGATTGGCTGAGGGAACGTGGACTGCAGAGTTTTGGTATCTAGAAGGAGAGGCAATATAATTGAGACTTTTAAACTGTTGAGAGGTAGTTACAGGGTTGACAGTGGGGAGTTCTTTCACTCGGTGGAACAGCGGGAAGGAGTGATGACAAGGGGCTATCCCTGGAATTTACAACAGGAAGCTGTGAGCAAGAGGGTGAGGATTGGTTTCTTTGCATGGAGGGAACCATGGAATCCATTGCCTGATAGAGTGGTGAGAGCAAGAAAATGGTCAATGAGTTCAAGGCGTGGTATGATAGACCTTGTGTTTCCTAGGAAGGACTTCCTCTGATGATTCTTTTGACTCCATGGAGGCCTGAGTGGTTAGTGTATCCGCTCTCCAGCCAAAAGACTGTGAGTTCGAATCCTGCCATGAGCATGGATGTTTGTGATTGTCTGTGAAAATACTAGTGATGGTAGATGGCATTGATGTAGTTGGTGGATTGAGTAGTGGAGATGGAGAACTGTGGAGTGGGTGCCCTCCCTTGATGAGTCTACGGATTCCCTGGAGGTGTCATGTAATAATAATAATAATAATAATAATAAAATGACTGCTTGTACTTAAGACAGGCATCCCATTAGCATGTTCATTGAATACCACCTCACTCCTTCAACCCCTGGATTAGAGTGCTATTACCGATATCAGGACATATTATTTAAACAATGGTTTTGCTCAAGCTCTTGCTGCTACTGAAGGTGAGAAAACTCTTAGAGACTTTTGGAAGGAATATGATACCTTGCATTGCAAATAAGAATGTAATGCATCATGGAGTGAGATGACAGCAGAGTTTGTGAATGATGTTGTAAATATGTTTATACATTTCTTTATTTCTGAGCAATGTATGAACATATATTTTCAACATCATTCACACACTCTGCTGTTGCCTTATTCTATGCTACATCTACATCCTTATAAAGTAAGAAGAAGATGAGATGGAATAAAAAAAACAGAAAAAGAAAATCACATCATCATCATCAATTTACTGATATGTATCCTCAAGGGGTGTACCAGATATTGTGACAATACTACATGATTAGAGGGGGGGGGGTCACTTAACAGTCACAGCCAGATAATTGGGAAGACACTTCAACATTGCTTTTAAGAAATTCAGAGTACATACTGGGGATTCTGATCTAATTTCCAATCCTCACTTTCACATAGTTACTGACCAAATTGTACTCTCTATTGGGTTAAAGCAGAAACAAATATGGTGTTACAGCATGATGAGATTTCATGCAAGCTGGGATATTGTCCAGTTAGTTGTTTTGAGAAATGGATCCCAACATGGAGAGATTTAGCAAAATAGACAGAATAATGTGCAAGCTGAATTACCAGATACAGAGAAATTTATGTGCAAAAAGTAAAGGCTAACTGTGTAGACTAAGTTGGTTGTACTGTACAGATTTTTAAAGTTCACTCCTGCTGTCACCTTACCTTTGAAGACATGCATCGACCTTCCACAAGTTATACATCTGGTGAATCATTCTCAGAACACTTTTTTTTTGCAATTCCCAAATTTGAAGAAATTGATGATGAATGACCTCCTCTGATGAATCAAACAATTAATAAAATAAAAATTATTAAATTGATTATTCAAAGCCACACAGCAATGGCTTTGAATAATCAACCCTGCCCAATGTGTTTCCTGAATGTAAGAACACAGAAGCACCATATGCTCATGTTTCATTATTTATTAGAGTAGAGTACTATGTGTAATTTTATGTTATAATTTATACATTGTATTCTTCTTCTTCAACCTTTTGGTTCTGTCCACTGCTGGACGAAGGTCTCCCCCATGATTTTCCAGACCACTCAGTTTTCTGCCTCTCCCATCCATCTCACTCCTGCAATTTGTTCCAGTTCATCCCTCCACCTTCTTCTCGGTCTTCCTCTTTGTCTTGCTCCATCCATTGGTCTCCACTCTGTTGTTTTTCTAGTCCATCTCCCATCGCTGCATCTGGCAATATGGCCAGCCCATCTCCACTTAGCCTGCATACTTCTCTCCATGCGATGTTGTGTTGTTCTCAGCTTTTTGTTTAGGGCTTCTGTTAAAGTCCATGTTTCTCCTCCGTATGTTAGGACAGGAAGTATGCACTGGTCAAAAGCTTTCTTTTGTAGACTCATAGGGATGTCACTTATCTATTCATATCTCTCATTTTCCCATAAGCCATTCATCCGAGGTGAATTCTTCATTCACTCTCTTTTTTTTTTTGGCAATCCTCAAAGAATAACAATTGGCCCAAATATACATACGAAGTAATTTGTTCTATTTCATGGTTTTCAACTTTAACAGTTCTATGGTTTATGTATTTATTCATCATTATTTTTGTTTTTTCTCAATTTATTATTATTATTATTATTATTATTTGACACCTCCAGGGAGTCGAAGGACTTAACGAGGGAGGGCATCTGCTCTACAATTCTGTCTCCACCACTCAATCACCAACTGACTGCCACTACACCAACGCCATCTACTGCCGAAAACCACTGGTATTTTTTTCCACCACTGGTATTATTTTTAATCCAATTACTCTGGAGGCTTCATTTAGCTGATTTAGCCTTTCTTCCAGATCATCAAGATTATCTGCTATTAGGATATCTGCAAATTTCAGATGATGCAGTCTTTCTCCATTTATGTTTATTCATTTTGTTTCCCAATCAAGGCTTCTAAAGACTTCCTCTAGTGCAGTTGTAAATTATTTTGGAGATATGGTGTCATCTTGCTGGATGCCTTTTTTTTTGTATTGGAAACTTTTCACTGTTTTCATATAATTTAATTACAGAAGTTGCATTATTGTAAATATGTTTTAGTGTTTCAATATATGATTTTTATAAGGTTTCTCAGTTCCCTGGATTTCAAGTGCTTTTAGTGTTGCAGATGTTTTAACTGAATCAAATGCTTTTTCGTAGTCTATATAGGCCAGACAAAAGGGTTTATTGTATTCAGTTGATTTTTCAATGAGCTGTCTTAATGTGTGAATATGGTCCAAAGTATTGTAATTCTTTCTAAATCCAGCTTGTTCACAGGATTGCATTCCCTCTAGTTTAGATTTTATTCTATTATTTATAATGTTTGCGAAAACTTTATATATGGTGGGAAGTCTGTAGTTTTTAATTTCTTCCTTGTTGCCTTTTTTAAAAATTAATATTAGAAGTGAATTGTTCCAATTTTTTGGAATTTTTCTCTGTTTTAGGCATTTATTAGAGAGTTTAGTCAGCTGTTTGATGACATGGCTTCCTCCCAGTTTTAAGAAATCTACCATAATTCCATCTTCTCCTGGGGTCTTTCCATTCTTCATTTCTCACAGTGCCATTTCCACTTCGCCTTGTAAGATCTCAGGGGCATCATGTTCTTCCTCACTTGAGTTATCCATAGATGATTCTTGGATGTCACGGTCTTTGTCTTCATAGAGTTCAGTATAAAATTCCTGAATTCTTTTGAATATTGCATCTCTATTTTTTATAAGTTTACCATTTTTTCCTCTTACAGCAGCTATTTCCTTTGTTTCAACTGATAATGTTCGTCTCAGGACCTTCATATTACTATTGTTTTCTATTGTTTCTTTAATTTTCTTAGTATTATATGATCGAAGTTCATGTTTTATCCTTTTACGTATAGTTTTACAAATTTCTGCATATTCTATTTTATTGGTGTCATTCAAATCTCTTTTCATATCTCTTCTTTTCTTCATCAGATCTAAGGTTTCCTGTCTTAGTTTTTCCTCTCTTTGGTGCCTTTTTACACCTCCTATTTCTAGTGCACAATTCAAGATAGATTTTGTTAAGATTTCATTAGCATCACCGATGGTAGTGAATGTGTTTAACTTTTTTAGTTCATTATTGAGTGATTCTCTATAACAGTTTTTATTGTAGTAGAGGTTTTGTAGATTCACTAAACTGGACTTTTTTCTTATAAACTTATTCTGTTCCCAATAATAATATTTGGTTAACCGATCAAGTGTTGATCAATTTTATTATTAACTGAACCAACTAGTTTCGCCACACTTATCTGTTGGCATCTTCAGGGCACTTACATATAGGTTTAAACACTCTCATAATTATGCGTAACTGCAAAACTGAAACTGACTAGAATAATTACAAATAAAATAGTATCGAACGTGAGTGAAACACGTATCGCGTGTACAAGATCAGCTAGTTGTTGCTGAGGAACTTTCTGTAGTTTGTATTAAAGTTCATTTCTTCCGTTTTTAAGGTTCTGATTAGTGTTTTCCATATCTCTGGGAGTATTAAGCCTTGATTTCTGTTAAGGTTCACAGTAGAACGGGCGACTGTGGCTGCTTCTTTGAAAATTCTTGAATGGTAATCTTCCTCTAAGTAAGGGGAACAGCTTTTGTCCCACTCGATGACATGGTTAGTTGTGGAGAAATGAGACGATAGGCCAGAAATGTCCTGTCTGTTGTTTTTGACATAGCCAATGTGCTCCTTTTGCCTGATTTCGAGGCTTCTCGAAGTCTGTCCGATGTAATTAGAGCCACATGAGCATGGAATATTATAAACTCCAGCATATTTATAGAAAGGATGGTTGTCTTTTGGAGATCTTAGTAGTTTACGAATAGATTCTATAGGTTTAAATGTTACTCTTATTTTGTGTTGTTTGAGGAGATTGGCGAGCTTGTTGGAGATGCCACTTACAAACGGAATTGCAATCGTTTTTATATATTGAATCTCTTCTTGTTCTCTTTGTGGTGGTTCAGAGAAAAGGATTTTATTGACTAGTCTTCTTGGATAGCCGTTCAAGTACAGATTGTTGGAAATAAATTTTAACTCATCTTGAAGGGTCTTGTTGTCCGTTGTGATGTAAATAGCTCTTTTCTTTAACATGTGTATAATGCTGAGTTTATGTGATATGTGATGAGAGGAGTTAAAATGTAGGTAGCGACCTGTATTGGTCGGTTTTCTGTAAAAACAAACTGATGGCAGTATAAATCTATCGGTGTACAGAAAACCGACCAATACAGGTCGCTACCTACATTTTAACTCCTCTCATCACATATCACATAAACTCAGCATTATACACATGTTAAAGAAAAGAGCTATTTACATCACAACGGACAACAAGACCCTTCAAGATGAGTTAAAATTTATTTCCAACAATCTGTACTTGAACGGCTATCCAAGAAGACTAGTCAATAAAATCCTTTTCTCTGAACCACCACAAAGAGAACAAGAAGAGATTCAATATATAAAAACGATTGCAGTTCCGTTTGTAAGTGGCATCTCCAACAAGCTCGCCAATCTCCTCAAACAACACAAAATAAGAGTAACATTTAAACCTATAGAATCTATTCGTAAACTACTAAGATCTCCAAAAGACAACCATCCTTTCTATAAATATGCTGGAGTTTATAATATTCCATGCTCATGTGGCTCTAATTACATCAGACAGACTTCGAGAAGCCTCGAAATCAGGCAAAAGGAGCACATTGGCTATGTCAAAAACAACAGACAGGACATTTCTGGCCTATCGTCTCATTTCTCCACAACTAACCATGTCATCGAGTGGGACAAAAGCTGTTCCCCTTACTTAGAGGAAGATTACCATTCAAGAATTTTCAAAGAAGCAGCCACAGTCGCCCGTTCTACTGTGAACCTTAACAGAAATCAAGGCCTAATACTCCCAGAGATATGGAAAACACTAATCAGAACCTTAAAAACGGAAGAAATGAACTTTAATACAAACTACAGAAAGTTCCTCAGCAACAACTAGCTGATCTTGTACACGCGATACGTGTTTCACTCACGTTCGATACTATTTTATTTGTAATTATTCTAGTCAGTTTCAGTTTTGCAGTTACGCATAATTATGAGAGTGTTTAAACCTATATGTAAGTGCCCTGAAGATGCCAACAGATAAGTGTGGCGAAACTAGTTGGTTCAGTTAATAATAAAATTGATCAACACTTGATCAGTTAACCAAATATTATTATTTACTAATTTATGATCAAGAAAATAACCTTCATTATTCTGTTCCCATTTTTTGTTGATCCACACTTTTGCCCTTACTGGTCTGTGGTCACTTCTTGTATTAAATCTATTAAGCACTTCGGTATTATTTATTATATATCTTCTGTTGGAGAGGATGAAGTCTATTTCATTGTAAGTTTGTCCATTTACAATTTAAAATTTATAGTGAAATAATACATTGTATTATTTCACTATAAATGAAGAGTACCATCAGCTAAAATAACAAAATATGCTTATTCTGGCATGTTAATGGTTAGCATATCCTTATATTTTATATAGTGATTTCTGATTTATGAAGGGATAATTGGAATGGAATCCCATTATAAGTTGAGGACTGACTGTATGTATATATGTATATATAATACTTAGTGTTATCAAAAATTTATGTACAGTCAAGATTTTATCTTAAACATTATTTTGATTCATCAAATAGAAATGGGGTTGCAATAATAGTCAGCAGATATAACAAATCAGTACTTGGATACAATCCCATTAATGATAGGATGATCTCAATAAGACTCAACTGTAAGCCTATTTCCGCCAGTCTCTTTCATATAGATTATTGTTATTTTATTTTATTTTTTTATTATTATTATCCCAAGATGACCCAATGGACTCAAAGACTCATCTAGGAGGTCCTTGTCATACACACACACACACACAGCTCATAATACTGCACCTTAAACACACTCAAGTTCTCTTCAGACATCACCCTCTCAGGCAGGGCATTCCAGAGGTCATCCCTGGAAGCTGTATAAGAAGCTTCCAGGGATGACCTCTGGTTCTACCCTGATCTCCCACCATTTTATGTAAAACCTCTCCAACACTGATCCTGTAACAACCCCTTACTGACTTGTAGGTCTCTATCATATCACCCTCCTCTTCCTCCTATCCACTAGTCTCTGTAAATTGCATCTTCTCAACCTTTCTTCATATTCAACATTCCAGAGATCAGAACTACCTTAGCAAATCACCTCTGGACCCTTTCCGACATCTCTTTGTTTTATTTTTGAAAATCAGATGACCAAATATGTGCACAGTAGTCCATGCGTGGCCTAATCAGAGCCTTATACAATGGAACAAGAATCTCCTTACTTCTACAAGTCAGTGGCCTCTGCATCATTTCCAGAATTTTTTGTGTTGTCCTTGCAATTTTGGCAATGTGTCCCCTAAATTTCAGATCCTTATCCACTATCATCTCAAGATCTCTTATTTCCTCCATCTCCAACAATATATCCCCATCAAGATTCTACATTCTACATCCCATCTTTGTTTCCTATATTTTAAAACTTTCATTTTGCAACATTGAACTTGCATCTCCATTATATCCAAAAAAGATATTTTAATTATAATAGTTGATTTCAATGCAAAAGTTGGAAAATCAGTAGATAATCACAATGAAAATGTTCTTGGCTCCCTTGATCTTGGTCATGAAAATCATAGAGGGAAATGCTGATAGATTTCTGCATAGAGAGAGAAGATTGGCCATAACCAATATCTTCTAATCACATTTGTAGATTGTATACCTGGAAATCACCTGGAGACAGAACACAAAATCAAATTGATTATATTTTAATCAACCAATGTTAGAAATCCATATAAAAAATGCAAAACATTTCCAGGAGCAGATTATGGCTTGGATCACCAACTTCTCCTTGCAGACCTGAAAATCCATCTAAGAACAAATAAAGTAATGCATCCACTCAGATTTGATGTGGCTAGAATAAACAGTAATTATATCATCAAAGTAGAAACTAGATTTTCAGAATTAAGAAATGCTACTAATGAAAGAACTCCTGAAGAACTGTGGAATAAAACAAAATAGATAATCTTGGAAACAGCAAAGGAACCTCTACCCAAAAGAAAAAGAACATATCCCATGGATATCTAATGGCACATTAACAGAAATTGAAAACAGAAGGGCACTTAAGGAAAAAGGATTATCAACATAAGTGGACAGACAGAACTACCCAAACAAGTCTAAGCTTATTAAGAAATGCTGCAAAAAAAGACAAAGAAAACGTTTTAAGTAAAATGTGTGAAGAAATAGAAGAACATGCTAACAAAATCAAACAAAAGCCATCTTAAATAAGATTAAACTCATAAATAGAAACTTCAAACCAAAAACTTTAAATATAGCTGATGCCAATAACCAAATTCTAACAGAAACTAATAATATCCTCAATAAATGGAAAATTTATTGTGCTGATCTTTATAAAGGTAATTCTCTGTCATTTGAAGAACCGAATGGAAAACATATACAAAAAGAACCATACATCTTAAAAGCAGAAATTGGGTTGGCACTGAAAAAACTCAATCTTCTTAAGACTCAGAATCTAGGATATACTGAAATTGACATTTTGCATAAACTTTGCAACAAAATTTGGAAAATAGCTAAATGGTCTGAAAACTGGGCCAGATCTATATTTATGCCACTACACAAAAAAGGGAGCATCAGTGATTGCATCAACTATTACTATTACTATTACTATTATTACGGGCAACTCCAGGGAGTCTTAGACTCATCGAGGGAGGCCCCAAATCATATTCATCACAACTATTTGACATTCATACAGTATCTATCATACCTCGCCTTAAACTCATTCACTGTCACAGCATCCACCACAGACTCAGGGAGCGCATTCCACTCATTCACCACTCTAAAAGTAAAGAACCCAGCTCTAACACCTTTACTAACCACACTTTTGCCCAGTTTCCATGGATGTCCCCTAGTCCTCCCACAACCAGCCCTGTTCTCAAAAATATCTTCTGAATTAATTTTATAGAAACCCTTCAGTAATTTGAATGTCTCAATCATATCTCCCCTCCTCCGCCTATCAACCAATTTTTGCAACCCACAAATCCTCAACCTGTTCTCATACGGTTCATTCCACAGACCTGCTATCATCTTGGTCACTCGCCTCTGGATCCTCTCCACCTCCTCCCCATCAAGAAGAAACCTAGGTGACCAAATCTGAGCACAGTAGTCTAGATGGGGTCTTATCAAGGCTCGATACAGAGGAACAATAACCTGCTTGTCTCTGCTTGTCAACGTATTCTTCAGCAACCAAGTGATTTGATGAGCTGTTTTGGTCACTTTTCCAATGTGTGCAAATTTCAATTCCTTATCCACCAACACTCCTAAATCTCGTGCCTCATCAATTTCCTGGAGCACGGTTCCACCAATGCAGTAAACTGCCGCCAATCTTTTCACCCCAAAATGCATAACCTTACATTTTGCCACATTAAACTGACATCCGTTCTCCTTATCCCAGACCTCCAATCTATCCAAATCATCCTGCAAAATTTTGACGTCATCTGCATTCACTATTGCCCTACCCAACTTCGCATCATCCACAAACAAATGAACTGTTCCTCTCAGATCATTTCCTATATCATTTATGAACAAATTAAACAGCAGTGGTCCAAGAACAGATCCTTGTGGCACACCACTAGTCACAGGCCGTCTTGTGGACTCTACTCCCGAGAAAACCACTCTCTGATATCTCTCCGTCAACCACCCTCCTATCCATCTCACCAACCCTATGTCCATTCCCATATGCTGCAATTTACTGATTAGAATTCCATGTGGAATCCTGTCAAAGGCCTTGGCAAGGTCCAGTAGAATCACCGTAAACCCATTACCCTTATCCAGTTCAGCCGTCACTGTGTTATAATACGTGAGCAAGTTACTGAGGCATGACCTACCCTTCACAAACCCATGCTGTCCCCGATACAGTATCCTATACAGTATCCTATATCATATCGAAAATAGTATCCTATTTTCTTCTATCCAATCTTGTATTTTCCTCTTGACTATTTTCTCTAAGACCTAGACAATGATTCCTTATATGCTAATCGGTCGGTAATTTACAACAGCAGTCTTGGAACCACCTTTATGCAGTGGAACTATTTTCCCCTCTTTCCACCCGCTCGGGACTAACCCAGACCCGAGACTCAAATTAAACAAAATGGTCAAAGGTACTGACAATTCTTTAGCTGCTTCTCGTACAACACGAGCTGGTATACCATCCGATCCCACAGATGTATTGACATTGAGGTTATGCAATAGACTACTCACCTCCACTTCATTAACCACAATTCCCATATAATCTGCTGGTTTATTCGTTTCTGCAATGTCACCACCTGGATGATATACTTTTGCAAAGTGCTCACTCAGTAACTCAACTATCTCAACTGATTCAGTTACCTCCCTACCATCGGCATTCTTTAAAATCAATCTGCCATGTACATTTTTCCTTTTACTTGCTACATATCTAAAAAACTGTTTAGGATTCTCTTTAGCCTGCATGGCCAATGTTCTTTCGTAATCCTTTTTTGCTTTTCTTACCACACTCGTCACCCTTCTGGCCTGCGCTTTATACCGTTCATGTGCCTGCCGGTCACCCTTCTCCTTAAATTCCCTCCATAGTTGTTTCTTTTTTTGCAACTCAAGCTTAATGGTGTTATTCATCCATTTAACCCCTACTTGATTTATTATTCGGACTCTAGGTATACAGTCAGCCATTGCTTCATGCAAGCACTTCTTAACTACCTCCCATGCACTATCAACTTCTAGTCCTTGCAGTTGTACATGCCATGGCACTGAACCAATCAAACTCCTAAGCTTATCATACTTTCCAGCCCGATAATTCCACATGTACCCTGTCTTAATTGAAAATTCTACACCTTTAGCCACCTCCCAAGTTAAGACCCTATGATCACTCTCACCGATTGGTGGCAATGTGGTCATATTTGTTACAGCCAAATCCTCAGATGTAATTACTAGGCCAAGCACTCTCTGACCCCTAGTATTTTCCATTACATGCTGTCGCAGATAGTTATCCCTTAATAACCGCATAAAATCTAGTTCCTTCCTCCCGTGTGTCCTCTCCTCACTCCAATCAATGCGACCATAGTTGAAATCACCCATAATAATCGCCCTCCTTCCACCCATTTCTTCTATTTGCTTGTGCATACTGTCACCACCATCTTTTCCATCACCTGGTCTATAGCAGCACCCAATTGTATATTTAGTTCTGCTAGCCACAATCTCACACCAAATGGCCTCAAATGTGCTCTTTTCTCTATCCTGCAATTCAACTTCTATTCTCCTTGGCTGGAGCTCATCAGCTATCATCAACAATACTCCTCCCCCCATTTTATTCTCTCTGTCATTCCTGAACACACTATACCCATCACATTCAATCCCACTAGTTATATCATCTACAGTAAGCCATGTTTCACTAATACCTATAACCTGTGGTCTGGAAGTGCCAACCATGGCCAAAAACTCTTCCTTCTTGTTCCTAATACTCCTAGTATTAGTGTACATGAATTTAAGACCCCCATTAGCCCCAACCCTACCTTGATTGCACATTAAATTAACTATCCCACTCAGATTTGTTGTCCTTATTTGCTCTGGCATATTATATTCATTCTTACATTCAACTGCCTCCATAAGGACTGTATCTCTACTCCCCCTCCCCTAACAAATCTAGTTTCCCTGAATTTGCACATCCACTACATTCAGCAACACTTTCTCAAGTCTTCTTACACCGTAACCATTCAAATGCAAGCCATCCATCTTATATAGATCCTTTCGCCCATCAAACTCACTCCACACATCCACAAATTCCACACCACTCGTCATACATAACCCACGCATAAAGTCATTTGCAATTATAGTCCTCCTTTTAAACATTTCACTGTCATACCGTGGCAAAAGACTAATCATTCTAACTCTCTCACTTTTTTCTTTTGCTACCTCAAACAATTCATTCAGGTCTTCTATCATTTCCATTTTATCTCCTTTCAAATCATTCGTACCTGCCACAACAATCATTTCTTTCACCCTTTCCTTTTGCTCTCTAATAGACGCAGTTACGTCCTTTATGGTCGCACCAGGTTGGTACGATTTTGTCAAATCCTCTACTAACTCACCTCGTACTAACGAGTCTCCATACAGCACTCTATCCTTCATTTTGTTCATGTTCACATTCATACGTTTATTTTTCCTGTCATACCTTTTATTATTGGTTGGTTCATTCAGTCTACTTTTGTTCATGCACTCTAGCTGCTGTTTTGCTCTTTCTATCGCACTATTCAACAACGCGATCTCACTCAATGCATCTATCTCATCTTTTTTGTTCTCTGAGAAACCATTTATACTATCATTCACACTCTCACAATTTTCATGTACAACCTTGCCGTTTCTTGTCATATCCCTATTTCCTTCATTCTGAAGGTTGACAAAAATATCACACTCACGATCCGAAATACACTTCAATTCCGCATTCTCCCTACATTTTCTACACACATTCAATCCTTTATTATCATCTAACCACACTCCGACCGCACTCCGCAAAGCGTACATTTCACAGCTAGTACACTGACTCATTTCTTTTATGCTACCGTTCTTTGATAACGATGGCAAACCTTCATTACTGGCCGCCATTTTCCTTCGCACAGGTGCCATACTTATCTGTAACGTGTTTTGTCAAATTATATGTTATAACACACCAAAAATAGACGCACTAAAATACGCAAGGCAAACAAAACAAAACTACACAATATTAAGTAATTTGTATCGATAACTGAAAATGATACTTATCTTATCTGGGGCTTGCACGAACACTACTCATTACGAATTCATCTAGCGGCGACTTCCCGACATAGATTATGTTATAAAACACTTTAGTACACTAATCACGTTAATAAAGCTCCAATAATATACCAAAATTAAACACTTAAGTCCATTAAATTGAATCCAAAACACCAATAAATCAACAAAAAACACAAATCTCTCAGGAGCTCTCCGATAGCACGTCCGTTCACCAGCTAGCCTCGACACCGAATCTATAATCTCGCATGCAAGTAAAATTTTGCTATGTGTAATTAAGAAATGAAAAAATTTATCGAACACCAAATTCCAAATGAACAGGCAGGTTTCAGAGCTGGTAGAGGAACCAGAGATGAATTGCAACTTTGAGACATCCAATAGAAAAAACACACGAGTTCAGCATCCCTATGTATCTGTGCTTTGTGGATTATTCAAAGGATTTTGATTGTGTTAGCTTGGATACTCTATGGAAAATCTTAAGAAAAATGGGAATCCCAGAACACTTGGAGCACTTAATAACAACTTTACAAGAAGAACACAGCAGCAAATTGAAAATTGACAAAAATACATCAGAATAGTTCTGAATAGAAAAAAAAGTGAGACAAGGCATTCTTACCTCTGATCTATTTAACATCTGTGGAGAGCATATGATGCAGAAAGCTCTAGATGGTTGGAAGGGTGGAATTTCATCTGGGGGGAGGGGAATAAACAATCTTAGATGTGTTGACGACACAACATTAATAGCCACGGAGAGTATAAAATGAGGGCTAAAAATCAACAGTGCTAAGACCAAATATATGGTGATAGAAAAAGAAGAGAACTCTCAATGTAAAATTGATCTAGAAAACGTTGAACAGTTTGTATAACTTGGAGCACTAATAAAAAATAAAGAAGGCTTCAGATCTGAAATTAAAAGAATTGCTATGGGGAGAGAGAGAGGCAATGATACAACTACAGACAATCTGATCTGAAAAGACAGAAAGATCTCCTTGACCACTAAAACTCTGCTGGTCAATAGCCTTGTATTTCCAATTGTCCTATATGGTTCTGAGTCATGGTCACTAAATAAAATAGATAAAGAAAGACTCAACTCCTTTGAGATATGGCTTTGGAGAAGGATGCCGAGGATTTCAAATACTTCAGTACTTTGGCCACGTATCTTGGAGGAAGAATAAGATAGCCAAAGTACTGAAGTATTTGGCTACATATCTGAAGGAAACAGAAAAAGAGAATGTCTATGGTCAAGATGGCTGGATCAAAAACTACAAACAGATAGAGGGAACAGCAATGGGTTCTCTGCTCTCTCCACTCCTGGCCAACTTCATGGAAACTTTTGTAGAGGAAGTCTTGAACTCTGCCCCACATAAACCCACTGTATGTCTATGCTGTGTGAATGATGTTTTCTCCATTTGGCTACATGGCCTGGATACACTCCACAATTTCCTAACACAACTAAACAATTGACACTCCATGATCCAGTTTACCTTGGAAAAGGAAAACAACAAGTCACCCATTCCTAGACAGTCTGATTACATGCCAGCCTGATGGATCTCTGGCATTCTCTGGTTACAGAAAACCTACACACACAGGTAGATGCATTCAACAGCAGTCACATCATCCTCCCTCCCAACAATATAGGATAATAAAAACCTTATATAACATGGCAAAATTAATCAATTAACTGATTAATTTTGCCATGTTATATTGGTAGTTTTTATTATATTGGTAGTTAGCCACTGTTATCTGTGGCTAACTACCATATAATACCAACCTTGACCATATCTTTAACACTTTATTAGCCAATGGCTACAACCCCCAAAAAATCCAAAAAATATTATATATATATCATGTTATATAAGGTTTTTATTATCTTGGTAGTTAGCCACAGATAACAGTGGCTAACTACCAAGATAACAGTGGCTAACTACCAACCTTGACCATATCTTTAACACTTTCTTAACCAATGGCTACAACCCCCCCAAAAATCCAAAAAATATTAAAACCCTGTAACAACCCCCCCCCTCCCCCTTCAGAGCAGAGATTACTCAAAATCTATCACTATTCCACATATGCATGGAAAAAATTAACAAAAATTCTAAGGAAATATGACCTTACAACCAGTTACAGACTACACAGGAAACTGGCATCTCTTATCCACTCCACCAAAGACCAACCACATCCCCCCACAACCTTCCATGTCCCTTGTAGTTGCAAACTGTCCTACTATGGCAAAACAGTCAATAAAGCTAATATCAGAATATCTGAACACAAGGACTACATCTGGTTCCACCAATACAGCCACTGACGACTTGATGACCATGCTTTGGACACCCACCCACCACAGGATATGCTGGAAGAAGACCAATCTATTACACCAAATCAAATATAAATATGAAAGACTATTCCTTGAATCTGCCTCAGCCCTGAAAAACTTTCCAAACCTCAACAAATTTGGGTGCACGAGATTGCCCCAAATTTGAGAAGCATACATTCTAAGATTGTCAGCCCAATGGCCAAACTACCCAATTTAGTCCAGTAGAGGGCACTGTTTAAGACTCCAGGTTTGACTTCTGTTGCCTTTCTTTAGCCTCATTTGCCTAGTGTTAGTTCCTGTGTGCACATATCATTGTTTTTTGTGATCCATGATCATGGAAATGTAATATTGCTGAAATATAGGAAAGTATTAATTAAAGTCTTTTATCATTAATATTTTACTATACATTGTTATTTCCTGAAAAATTAATAGTTAAAGCATGAACATATTCCCAGAATAATCTGTCACTTTTGAATTGACAGATTATTAACATTATAGCAGCAATTTTCTAGATAACCTTTTGAACTTTCCTGATGTGTCCCCCCGAACTTCAATCCATTATCCAGCAGGATCTTCATATTCCTTGCCTCTTCCAATATGATCAACCCCATTCCATGTTCTTTGGCCAAAGTGCATGATTTGTAACTTAGCAACATTGAAGTGCCATCTGCCATTCTTCAGTCCAAAGTACTAGCCATGTTGCAATTTTAATAGGAAATATTAAAATTGAAACATTTTAATATTTCCTCACCAACCTTGAGCTATATCACTGATATATATATATATATATATATATATGTAGAAAGTTTTTTACCTTGGATATAATATATGTTAAAGATACCAAGCTATTTTATCCCTGGTAAAATAGCTTGGTATTTCCCAAGTAAGCAAACAGACAAGTAAGTCAAGTTTGCGCCTGCAAGTAGTGCAAGTCTGGTTGAACTGCAAAGTAGTGCAAATCTTAGGCAACTCGTGGTAAAGGTGGAATAAGCTCTGATCACTATTCTTAAAGACTTGTCTGTTTGCTTACTTGGGAAATGGATTAAAACCAGGTTAAAATAGCTTGGTATCTTTAACATATATTATACCGAAGGTAAAAAATTTTCTACATCTATATCTTATCCTGAGATTTTTATTTAATAAGGTCAAAGCACCTTATGGTAACTTGTTTTGGTAAAATACTTATAAGCTCTGTATTACTTAACCTTGGTATTTCTAAGCCTGACTCCCACTGATGAGACCTCAATAAAGGTCGAAATCGGTCTGGGTAGTAGCCCCTTGCCTTTAATGCATAGCATCATACATCTCCTCAAGGAGATGTGCTTTGCATTAAGGGTAAATATTAAGAATAGTGATCAGAGCTTATTCCCTTTACCACGAGTTGCCAAGACTTGCACTACTTTGCGGTTCACCCAGACTTGCACTACTTGCAGACGCAAACTTGACTTACTTGTCTGTTTGCTTACTTGGGAAATGGATTAAAACCAGGTTTAAAATAGCTTGGTATCTTTAACATATATTATACCCAACGTAAAAAACTTTCTACATCTATCTCTCATCCTGAAATTTTTATTTAATAAGATCAAAGCACCTTATGGTAACTTGTTTTGGTAAAACACTTATAAGCTCTGTATTACTTAACCTTGGTATTTCTAAGCCTGACTCCCACTGATGAGACCTCAGTAAAGGTCGAAACTGGTCTGGGTAGTGGCCCCTTGTCTTTAATGCATAGCATCATTCATCTCTTCAAGGAGATATGCTTTGCATTAAGGGTAAATATTAAGAATAGTGATCATAGCTTATTTCACCTTTACCACGAGTTGCCTAAGACTTGCACTACTTTGCGGGTCACCCAGACTTGCACTACCTGCAGGCACAAACTTGACTTAGTTGTCTGTTTGGTTACTTGGGAAATGGATTAAAACCAGGTTTAAAATAGCTTGGTATCTTTAACACACACACATATATATATATATATATATATATATATATATATATATATTAAAAAATATTGGTTCTAGAACAGAATCCTGTGGTTCCCCACTTGCTTCCTTCCTACTTTCCTTTTTCATGTTCCATCTCCAGCAGCTGAAGTCAGTCTTCCATCTTCACTCTTTCTTCTACTAGTAACAAAATATAGAATTCTCTAGAGTTTTGCTTTGCTACATCAGCTAAGCAAGCCCTTAGAGAATGCTGTATATCAGTATTTCCTTCTTTACTAATATGTGCTCTATACTCCTGGTTCTGCTGAGGGATATCCAGTTCTTTATATCTCCTCCATAACATCTTCTTTCTGAGAGGTTCCATAATTCCATTATTCATCCATTTCACACCCACTTTATTTATCTTCTTAACATTAGGAATGCGGGGCCTGCGCTTAGGCTGCCTGAAGATTTTAAGTTCAAATCTAGTCACTAACTTGAGGAACTTTTTCTAAGCCTTTCTTTGACTGGTTTCTGAATTAGTCAATCTCTGGCATGGGCAAGCAGGGTTTTTTTTCTCCCAGAAACTCAGGTTTTTCATCCTGTAAACTCAAGAAAATTGACTGTATAACCCACATTATTTCAGACAGTAACATATCCTGTTAGAGTTAGGTGCCAAGAGATGGCAGCACTTTTTTGCCCATGTCTTCATTTGTTTCCACTTATAATTAGTGGTAGTCATGGGCCAGCTATCTCTGATTGACTGCTGATAGAGATTGAACTTCCTACTCAGTCTCCAAAAGTTAGAGAGGATTAAAAGGCTTTGCCTGCTCCCTGTAAGGGAATAAAAGGCATTAGCTGATGGTTTATTTATTTTTAAGCTTAGGAATTAAATCTGACATTGCTGTAAGTGTCTGATTTTGGACTGAGTCCCTGGCTGCTGATTTTTCTCTTCTTCATTATCAAGCCACAGCTCATCACCTGTCTGACTCCTTAATTTATCATAGTCCTCTTCCCTGTAATTCTACACATACCTTCTTTCGCATAGCTTGTATCTGCCTAACCACTTCTCATGTCAAACCAAATGATCACTCTTCCCAATTGGTGGCATCATAGAATTACTATATGAGATGATATTAAATCCAATTAAACAAGTTATATCACACTTGTTGCTTTGACTAAATGTTGAATTAGGTAGTTGTCCCCAAGTAGTCTCCTTCACACATTATTTCTTGCTTCCATTGTTGAAGTCACCCATTATTATCATCTTCCTGTCACTTATCAGTCTGATCTGCCAAAACATTTCAGAATTGTCTTCCTCTACATTTCTTGGCCTATAGCAAAAACCCACTAAATAACTAAAATTTATGCTCATCTCAGTCTTACTCCAAATGGCATGAATGCCATTATCACTGTTGCCTTTTTCAAGTTCCAATGGAGGAGACATAACTTTTCTGAGAGCAAATCATACCTTGGCAATACTACAAACACATACACTACAAACATACAGTTTCTCTAATAGCTATCACACATAAACATATACAACCCATAGTTAATTAAACAAAAAAACTTACCATCGGGATGCATGAGAGATGGGAACAAGGACAGAAGTCGAGGGACTAGAAGACCATTTTTTTGAGAATCAGAGCTTGAATACAGGGGTGGGAATTTGCAGTGGAGTGGGGAATGATTTCATGCCAGTGAGGATTATTTCAGTTATTAGTTCACTGCAGATTTTTGGATCAGGAGAGCAAAAATAATCTGTCCATGGAAAAGAGACATAAATATATTGGAGGTCATCCCAGTTTGCATAACTGTGGTGCCATAGGTATGAGGACTGAGGTTGGCTGAGAGGAGAACAAACTCTAGGAGACTTGAATAAGATTGTGATCAGAGTTGGCATGGGAAGAGCAGACATCTACAGTGTATTTGGAGGGAGAGGCAGTTAAGAAAAGTCTAGAGTGTTGGAAGAACGATGGGTTTGGTTTGGTATTCTGGTTGGTAGGTTAACTGTTTGTGATAGATCATGACTGATGACAAATGATTCAGCTTCCCTTCCAGCTTGGTCTGTGAAGTTGGAGTAGGAAAGTCTTTTTGTGTTCTGGAATTCTCCTAGAAGACAGGCTCACAGTTTGGGTAATTAGTTTGTATGAAATCAGTTTTTAGTGATAAGTAGTCATAAAGGGCAGCATTGTTGTCAAAGCGGAGTGGTAAAGGCAACAAATGAAGACTATAAAGTGAGGTAAGGAAATTTTGAGCCACAGCAGATCAAAAGGTAGAGGTTCCAGGATATATTATAGACCTGGGCAAAGGATATCAGATCTTTAAAAAACACGATTTTTTTTTTTTTTTTTTTCAGAATGCATTATGCAAGACATAGTTGGGACAGTGGAGGTGTGGTCAATGGAGAATGCCACTTGGGGTCCTGTTATGAAAAGGAGATCAGATTTTGCTGTCTGTAAGTGGGGGTGTATATTACTGATGTTTGTATTGATGCCTTGAATGTTGGTGAAATGGAAATGTTTTTTAGTGGAAGAAATTTTGGTGTTTTTTTTGGGGGGGGGGAGGAAAATTGGAATATTTTTATTACTTTTTACAATTTTTGTGCTACTTTTCATGTTTTTTTTTTTATGGGAAATTTTTTTATAACTGCAGTTAAACTTTCATGCTAGAGTTGTTGATTCAGAAACATAAAGAGCAGGGGGCATGATGGGGTCAGGGATGTATACATAATTCACACACAAGGAGTGCCCAGACTCCAGTCCAAGTGCCCTCTAGATACCACTAACCCAGTCTACTTGGCAGAGTAAGTTGGCAGCAGGATTATTCACCAGCTGATTGGGTTAGGTTAGGTTAGACACATTCCCATTGGGTTTGGTCTTGTGCATTATCTGGCAGCCAGCATGCAGAAAACTGTTTTACTTCTGTACTCTCAAATAGAGGAGAAACTAGTTCCAAATTCAATAGTAATAACAGTGTGTTAAGCATATTCAGCAATGCCATCATCTGCACCACATGTGAGAAGAAAGGGGGAAGACAGAAGCTGGGGCCCTACTCTGTGGATGAAACATGGTAGCCATTTCACACTTCTAAAAGGCAGGGTGATGGTGGTGTTTCACTGGGTGATGAAAGACATCTATCACCTAGAGATCTGGTTGGCATTTCCACACAACTAGGGGAATATGTGCGTTTAAGGTAGCAAGACTCACTCCACCAGAGCCCCATTTGTGGATACAGACCATATCATGGGCACTTGGCTAGGAGAGGCTTTATATTGTACAATCCTATCCTGTCCTACTCATCCATCCTAGGACAGGTTGAGTTTCCCCCCCCCTCCCCTCCTAATGAGAGGAGGCTTATGACTAGTTATTGCAGCCAGGTCATCACTCCTTGCTGCATCCCTTAAGGGCAGTATTTCTGGCTGTAATCCGTGTGTTCACAGGGCTGGTTTGCCTGTGAACACAAATTTCTACAGGTTTGACAGCTTTACCAGACAGTATTCAAAATCTATTCCTTCATTTTACCATTTTGACAAAAGAAATAAGGCAACTATCTTCCTCATCTACGCCACTGCCATGTACCGCCGATCACCACCACCACTGGTATTTTTACAGACAATCATAAACATCCATGCCCACGGTGGGATTCGAATCTGCAAACTTTTAGCTGGAGAGCGGATATGCTAACCATCCACCCCAACTATCTTCCTCGTCTATACCGACGCCATCTGCCGCCGATCACCACCACCACTAGTATTTTTACAGACAATCACAAACATCCATGTCCACGGCAGGATTCGAACCTGCAACCTTTTGGCTGGAGAGCAGATATGCTAACCACTCAGCCAACCAGGCTGGCATGCTTGAAGTTTAAATTAACTTTTCTTTATAATTTTCTTTCTTGTTTTTCTTCAATTAGAATGATAATTTTAAAACAATGAATTTGCCTCTGTGTTGATAATTTTGTTATGCTTATGTATTTTCAGCTAACCTTGCACCTGAAGTAATAGTAAGATCACCTATATATGTGAATGCTGGAAGTATATCTATCCTTAATACCACCCTTTTTACACTTGTGGATATTAATGCTGATCTGGAGCAGCTTATACTTGTGCTAGTTGTACCTCCAACCATTGGTGATTTGATTGAACATACCCCATTTAAGAAAAGAGTTCTTCAGAGATATGATAATTTCACAATGAAAATGGTAAAAAATGGTTGGATACGTTTTATGCATAAAGTGAATCATTCTTTAATTGGTAAGTAAAGAATTAAGATAATTCATTATTAATGAGGCTAAAAATAAAATTCCACTTACTCACTCCACTCTATTCACATAGCTTATTATAGTAAATTTTATTTAACCTTCCAACCGGCTGAGGTGGATGAAATAGCCAGTCCACCCTAGCTTTTTTAATGAATCAAAACTTCATTGGCATTCTACCTTTTATCATGCCATTACCTCCCTTCGCCGTTAAATCCACTTAGAGCCATTAGTGGGTTAATTGTCGGTAGGGCCTTTGCGTCACTTGTCTTCTAGTGTACTGTGTTACTTGGAATTTCCTTTACTGTCGTGCGATATTTGACCTTTTTGTTTGCTTCACAATTGATTTGTTGTGTCTTCCCAAAAATTGAAACGAATTTCACATGTGCGAAAATAATCAGTCCTGAAATGACCACTAATCAGCCTTTGCAGTGAATCTATTTAATAATAGTAAATTTGCTGTATTTTATTCTTCAAAACAGTGCAATGGAACAGTTGTACTGATTGTTCTTTCACTTTGAAAGTTTACTTTTCACTTGGTTAGAGTATAATAAAATTAGTTTAATCCTTTATCCAAGTGTGAGCAAACAAAGTTTGCGCTTGAAAGTATCTTCAGGACTGGGGTAAGGTGGTACAACACCAGGGAAACTCGTTGCAAAGGTGGAGCAAGTTACCAACACTCCTATCTCAGTATCTCCTATAATGCATCTTCTATAATGCAAAACACATCTCCTTGTGGATATGTCTATTGTTATGCATTAAGGGAAGGGCCACTACCTAGACTAGTTTCGACCTTTATTGAGGTCTCTTCAGTGGGAGCCAGACCCAAGTGGAGATACCAGGCAGAAGCATTAGCAGGTCATCTCTGCCTACTGTTGGCAGCTTGCTCCACCTTTGCAACGAGTTGCCCTAGTGTTGTACCACCTTACCCCAGTCCTGAAGATACTTTCAGGTGCAAACTTTGTTTGCTCACACTTGGATAAAGGATTAAACTAATTTTATTATACTCTAACCAAGTGAAAAATAAACTTTCAACGTCTTTCTCTAAATCCAGAGTAATTTATTAAAAAAGGGTGGCACACCATTTGGCAACTCCTATAGGTAGAGATGACTGGGGTCATCTCTAAGCTTCTGATTCTGTACTCTTTCTTTGCAATCTAAAATCAACTGTTCTACTGTCTGCTGAAATTATTTGAAATTTTAGAAATACTATGCTGTATTTTCACCATGTAAAACTGTTTATATGCATATCAAAAGAAAGAAAGTTCTGTAGTATTATTTTTGTTTCTTTTTCTTAAAAAAAAATCTAAATATTACTACTTCTACTGCTGCTACTGGTTGCTATTTCTGAAATAATCTACATCTTAGAAGAAATACTTGATAATAATCCTCTTAGCTGGAGGAAAAGTTAAGGCGTAGATTACTCTCACTGCTATTGAGAAAGAAATGAGAGAAAACACTTTGCCAGAAGTCACACTAAAGTGCCTCAAGCTGTAGTGCAAAATTATTATTATTATTATTATTCAGGCCTCCAAGGAGTCAAAAGACTCTCGAGGGAGGTCCTTCCTAAGACATAAAGTCTGTCAACACCCACGGAGGGGAGGTCCCCCCCTGAGAAACACAAAGTCCATCATACCACTCTTTAAACTCACTGACCGTTCTCGCTCCCACCACTCCATCAGGCAATGCATTCCACGGCTCAACCACCCTCCACACAAAGAAACCACTCCTTACCCTCTTGCTCACAGTTTCCTTTCGTAACTTCCAGGGATGGCCTCTTGTCATGACTCCTTCCCGCTGATCAACCAAGCGAAAGAACTCCCCAGTGTCAACCCTGTAACCACCTCTCAACAGTTTAAAAGTCTCAATCATATCACCTCTCCTTCTTCTATCCACCAAACTCTGCAGTCCACATTCTCTCAGCCGGTCCTCATAACTATCCTTGTACAGTCCTGAAACCATCTTTGTCATCCGTCTTTGTATCCTTTCCACAGTTAATTTATCCCCTTCAAATCCTGGGGACCAAATCTGAGAGCAATAGTCCAAGTGTGGTCTGTTCAGAGACTTATACAACGGAATGATAACCCTCTTATCTCTGCAGGTCAGTGTCCTTCTCATAATAGCAGCAATCCTCTGTGTTACCTTCACCACCTTTGCAATATGTCCCCTAAACTTCAGGTTTCTATCAATCATCAACCCCAGATCTCTTGTCTCCCCTACTTCCTCCAGTATAACTCTTCCCATAGAGTATGCAGCATCCCATCGATGTTTCCCAAACCTCAAGACCTTACATTTTGCTGCATTAAACTGAGACCCCCATTCATTTGCCCATCTATCTAGATTATTTAAATCCTCTTGCAGGGCTACCACATCTGCACTATTACTGATAATCCTTCCCAGCTTTGCATCATCTGCAAACAACTGAATATCCCCCTGCTATCCACTGGCTATGTCATTGATATAAAGGTTAAACAATATAGGTCCTAGTACTGAGCCCTGTGGGACCCCACTTGTAACCCTCTGCCTCCTGGAAACTGCTCCACCATACACAACTCTCTGATACCTATCAGACAGCCAATCCTGAATCCTGTTGACCAATCTGACATCCAGACCCATGTGCTGCAACTTAAATATCAGCTTATCATGTGGCACCCTGTCAAATGCCTTCGCCAAGTCTAAGAAAATTGCAGTATATGCCTTTCCCTCATCTAATGTTCTTGTAACTTTATTATAAAAGGCTAGCATATTGCTAAAACAAGAGCGTCCTTTCACAAATCCATGTTGATTCTCACAGATAACATTACCCTCATCTGCCCAATGCTGTACACGGTCCCTCACTACTTTCTCCAAGATCTTAACAACTACTGATGACACACAGACTGGCCTATAATTAGACACTTCCAGTCTGTTACCACCCTTATGCAATGGCACTATCTTACCTTCCTTCCATTCCCTGGGCACCTTTGCCAAAGCCAGACTTTCATTGAAAAGCCACGTTAAAGGTACTGTCAATTCCCTAGCACATTCTCTCAAAACTCGTGGCGAAATACCATCCAGTCCCACAGCTTTACTGACATCCAGAGTACTCAGTATCTGAAACACACTCTCCTCCTGTACCTCCAGACCTCGTACCAGTCCTATCCCTCTAGCATTAAAACTGACTCCTCTAGGATGAAATACTCCAATAAAGTGTTCATTGAACAATTCCACTATGTCCTCTGCATCAGTCATCTATTCCCATTTTTATCCCACAATATCATTCTTCCACAGTCATTTCTCCTCCTACTGGCCACATAGCTAAAAAATTCCCTAGGATTTTCTTATGATCTTAGGGCCAATCTCCTCTCATATTCCAGTTTCGCTTTCCTTACCACACTAGTCACTCTTCTGGCCTGTGTCTTATATTCCTCATGCATCTCTTCACCTATCTCCTTATATCTCTTCCATAGCCACTTTTTCGCATGCAATTCCTGTTTAATATTGTTTGTCATCCACTTTACTCCAAATTGCGTCCTCTTCTTCACTCGTGGTATACAACTTACCATTGCTGATAACAAATATTCTTTCACAATTTCCCACGCACTGGTGATATCCCGGCCTTCCAATTCCTCCCTCCATGAAACTTCCCGAAGTTGACGTCTAAGACTATTATAATCACCTGCCTTATCATCATCATCATCATCAAATTCCTGCCATGTACCCTCAAGGGGTGTACAGGATATGACAGTATTACATGAAAAAATTACATCATTACTAACTTCCTATTTACAATTTTCCTCCAAATCAGTCTGTTACTTGTCAAGACTCCAACATTATCAGATCTTATATTTCTATCGTCTAAGGCACTTTGTACCGTATCAATCCACCTATATCTTGGTCTTCCTCTGGGTCGTTTTCCTGCCAACCTGGCAGAGAACACTTGTTTTGCTAATCTTTCCTCTTCCATTCTATTTAAGTGACCATACCATCTGAGATTAGCTCTGCTAACGCATTCCTGGATGCTGACAATGTCAAGTTCTTTCCTAATATCCTCGTTTTTAATATGATATTGCCATTGATGCCATCTGTTCACGCTTATAATCTTTCTCAGGACTCTCATATCTGCGGTCTCTAGTCTTTGGTCAAGTGTTTTACTTCTGACCCAGCTCTCAGATCCATAAGTTAAAATTGGTTTGAACACAGTCTTGTATACAGCTAATTTAGTGTTCCGACTAATTTCTTTCTTATTCCATATGAATTTATTCAATTGACTTCCCACGATACCAGCTTTGCTGATTCTGTTGTCTATTTCTATATTTAGTTTACCATCTTCAGTAAAAATTGTGCCTAAGTAGCTGAAATGTTTTACTTGTTCCACAGGTTCTCCATTCACAACACAGTTGACATTTTCAATGATTCTGCCTATTTTCATTGTCTTTGTCTTTTTATTGCTGACCTTCATACCATATCTATTACAACAGCTATTCAATTTAGACAGAGAATCTTGCAGACTTGTAGCGGATTTATTTAGAAGTATAACATCATCCGCATAAAGCAAAGAGCTGACATTAACATCTCCAATTTTGATATCAGGTTTAATACTACATTCCTTCATAATGTGATCCATATAGATAATGAATAACAGAGGGGATAATGTACATCCTTGTCTCACACCAGATTTAACATTAAACCATCTTCCTGTACTTCCTTCAATTCTAACTGCTGACTCACAACTCAAATAAAGACTAAGTATTGCTTGATATAATGCCCCATTCACACCATATAACTGCAGCGTATTGAATAGCTTCTCTCTTGGCACCTTGTCATATGCCTTTTCCAGATCGACAAAACTTAAATACAGATCTTTGTTATATTCCCATGCTTTCTCGACTATTTGTCGTAAAGTGAAGATCTGATCCTGACAGCCTCTATTTGGCCTGAATCCAGCTTGTTCTTCACCAAGCTTTTCTTCCACAATTCTTCTCAACCGTTTCTCAAGTATACTTGCATAGATCTTGCCAGGAACACTCAGTAGGGAAATACCTCTGTAATTCTCACATTCAGTTTTATTTCCCTTTTTATATATGGGTACTATGAGAGCTCTACTCCAATCATCGGGAATTCGTCCCTCTGTCCAGGCTTTCTGAACTATGCAGTGCAGCCACTGTAAGACTCTTATACCACCATACTTCAGCATTTCTGGTCGAATATCATCTACTCCTGCTGCCTTTCCACATTTCAAGCCTTTGATGGCTTTTTCTACTTCAAGTATGGATATGTATTCCTGACTGCATGCCTGGTCAGTGTTTTTTATCACTGTGCTGTCATCACTGCTTGTTTCATTTAGCAGTTTTTCAAAGTAATTACTCCATACTTCAAGGATATCTTTTTCTCCTGTTTTCATTTCACCTTTATCATCTCTAATTCCTTTTACAGCACTCTTTCCTCCATTCCTAAGCTTCTTCAACAACCTCCAGAATATTTTGCCACCTTCTTGATATTTATTTTCTATATTCTTGCCAAAGTCCTCCCATGACTTTTGTTTAGCTAGTTTTAGCTTTTAGCTTTCTTACTTACTGTTTAGCTTTGTCTTTCTTTCTTACACACTGTCTAGCTTTCTTACATTTGTCTCTGTATTCTGTAAGAGTAAAAGCTGACTTATTTGCCAGGAACTTTTGATATGCTTTCTTCTTTTCCTTCACTGCCTCTTTAACTTCCTGTGTCCACCAGGGAGTTCTGATTTTTTTATCCTTGCACACAACCTCACCACATGCCTCTCTGGCAGAATCAATCAATGTTTCCTTCAGAGTTTGCCACTGAATCTCCAAGGTTTGATTCCTGTTCTCAAACTCTTTCATTTTCTTTTCAATAATATTTCTGTATTTTAGTCTACAGTTCACATCTGAGAGCTGCTCAACTTTTATTCGCTTTAAAACTTTCTTACATGTTATTCTTTTCAATATGAAATTCAATTTTATCCTGCTCAAGACTAAATAGTGATCACTTCCAATTTCAAATCCTCTGTACACTCTGGTGTCCTGCACCAGGGAGAAAACATCACTATCAACAATAACATAGTCAATGAGACTTTTCTTATTCCTAGCCTCTTCTCCCCATGTGAATTTGTGCACATTTTTATGTTGGAACATGGTGTTAGTAATAACCAGTCCATGTCCTGAGCAGAAATCCAACAGATATTTGCCATTATTTTTAGCTTTGCTCTTTTCTCCAAATTTTCCCAAAATATTTTTGTATGTCTCACAATCATTTCCTACTCTACTATTTAGATCCCCAACAAGGACCAACTTTTCCTTTTTCATTGTGTCAGTTGCTTTTTCTAAAGCCTCAAAAAATTCCTCCACTTCTACCTTAGTAGAACCTTCAGTGGGACCATAGGCACAAATAAGTCTCATTGTCCAGTTCCCCATTCTCATATTTGCCCACATTACTCTACTTGAGACTCTCTGCCATTCAAGAAGATTAGCCTCGTATTTTGTGTTGAATACTATGGCTACTCCTTCTTTTCCTTGATTGTCATTGCCTGAATATAACATTTTATATTTATTGCTTAGAAAGATCTCACCAGTTTTGGTCTTTTTTGTTTCAGTCACCCCTATTATGTCGATCTGGTACTTATCTAATTCCTCAGCTAGCTCCATTTCTTTGCCATTCAGGCTTCTTACGTTGATAGTACCGATCTTTAACTCTGGTGATGTTGAGTTGGGGTTTGTTTTCAGATTTGTTCCAGTAGCTGACTTTTCGCTGTTCGCCCTGGTTCCCTGGCGAAAACAACGGGGGCCTTGTTTAACCGGGCGACGCCCCAGCCGGCATGAAATTTTGTCATGTTGTACCATCATTTTTTATTTTGGTTTAACCAATAAGAATACAATTTGGTCGGCTAAATCCCAAATTGCCAGCCCATCCTCGTTCGTTCAGTATCAAAGTAGATACCCAACAGGGTGCACCACGAGAAGGTGAGGATTGGACATTAGGTCAGAATCCCTGGTCGGTTCTCTGCATTCCTTTAAAGGCTATGTGGAGCTCTCCTCTCAGTTATACAGCTTTGACCCTTAAGCACCCCACCTGCCTTATAATTCCACATAAGTTCCCGTCTCTTTGGTACTCCTGCATGTCTATTCATTTTCCAAGTCAACACCATATGGTCACTCTCTCCAACTGGTGGGAGAGACGTCAACTCAGTTATTATCAACTCTTCTGATGCTATAACCAAATCCAAAATTTTTGAACCTCTTGTTCCCTCTGTTACATGTTGCCTAAGACATTTGTCCCTCAAGAATTCTAGAAATTCCATTCCGCTATTGCTACATGCATCTTCCTCTCTCCAATTTATACTACTGAAGTTAAAATCTCCCATAACAATCATTCTTCTTGCACTTGCCAAACTTAGCTGTCTAAACATCTCCTGGTCCCCATCCTCTGTGCTCCTGGGTCTGTAGCAACACCCCACTAAATATCCTGTCTTGCCTACCTCTACCTCACACCATACGCTCTCAGAATCATTTGTCTCACTTCCTTCCAAATTCTCGACTCTTAGAGGACATAGATCATCACTTATCATAAGCAGTACCCCACCACCACGCTTTCCCCTCCTATCCTGACGAAAAATGCTATACCCAGCGACTTCTATTCCTGTTGTTATATCCCTCTCTGTCAACCACGTCTCTGTGATCGCAATAATTTTTGGCCAGGCTGATGCTATCTGCGCCACCAATTCCTCTCCTTTATTCCGGATACTCCTGGCATTAGTATACAGCATATAAATGCCATTGTTTCTATACCCAGCATTATCTCTTCTGGACTCCACTGGGCTCAGTGTTACCTGACATTGTCTCCCTTCTCCCAAGTATCCATTCCCACACATCAAGAATGTCCTGTTTCGTTTTCAATTGTTGATTAGCAGACATCCTGAACACAGAAATACTGACATTTCATTTACAGGCTGATACAGTATTTATGCAAAAATAATTTCTTAATTTATATTGATTAGTTTCACTTTTATTATCGAAAAATTATAAATTATTTGATACAATTATCTTGAAAAAGAGGATTTGAATTATTTTAAAAGAAAAGGAGGCATTTCATAATCTTCTTTTTTGGGTGGGGGGGGGTATAGACCTATTCAATCTGCAGGTATTTCAGAGAATTTATTTTATAAATCGTTCGCAAGACAACTGTTACAAACATAAATCACTTGGGGAACATGCCCATTCATTTTAGTGTAAAATAGTAGCAAAGGTTTAGCTACTTCAACAATGTCATGTATCTAAACTAGAAGAAAATATCATTATATCTGCTAATATTAGAACTCTTACATAAATATTTTTTTCTGACATGATTTCTTTATTAGCTATAATGTAATCAATTTACATATTTTTGCCCTCTTGTATTCTCCCATCTTATATGCAGTGATTGCTTCTTTGTACTACAAGAAAAAAAAATCAGATAACAGAAGAAAAATATGTAGTTATATTACATTTGTAGGATAACACTGATTTTAAATATTAATTTCACCTTTTGTCCAATATCACATAATTTCCTGATTTATAATAATCAAGAAATAATATGTATATTTTCTGATTTATAAGCCAGCCTGACTGGCCAAGTGGTTAGTGTATTCGCTCTCCAGCCAAAAGGCTGCGGGTTCGAATCCTGCTGTGGGCATGGAGGTTTGTGATTGTCTGTGGAAAAACTAGTGGTGGTGGTTGGCGGTAGATGGCATTGGTGTGGTTGCGGTTAGTTGTTGGTGGATTGAATGGTGGAGAGAGCTGTAGAGCAGGTGCCCTCCCTTGATGAGTCTATGGACTCCCTGGAGGTGTCTATTAATAATAATAATAATAATAATCAGGAAATAATATGTATATTTTCTGATTTATAATTTGCTAATTTAAAATAATCACCAGGTTCTGCATCGAAAAATTAAAGTTATGTGGAACAGTTACTAGAGAAAAATAACAAATAAAAACTGTACCTATATTTCATAACGGTTTTCGGGTGTGTGATGGTGATGCAGCATGGAGGGGGTTAAACTATTAAGGTGAAATAAAGTTCAGTTCTATTGTAAAAATATGGAATTGAAATTCCACATTTGATGCATGTGCATATACATATTTTGAATGATAGAATATAAGCAAAAGTATCGCTTACTTTAAAAGAGCATAATCTCTGAACTAGCAGAAAATATATACATATTAATTTAAATCATAACCTTTAATTTCATTTTGTAATGATCAATTATACAGGGAAACCAAGAAGGTGAAAGTGCAAAGAACAGTAGATTACGATATAAACAAAAAAAAAATTAGTGATTTGATCTAAGAATTCTCTATAATGTTATTCTCATGTTATTCTCTATAAAGCAAAGTCGCCCAAACGTGTCCTTCAGGAAATGTGTGAAGTATTCTTCGAAATATAATTTTGAACAAAAATAAAAATAACATAATTTGGAAAGTCAGCAGCCAGTTTTTTTTAAAATAATATTTCAAATAATTATCATGAATTAATTTCTTCGAGAACAAAGAAAATGTTTTGTCAAGTAAGCGATTAGAAAAAATTAGCGCAAAAAAAATTAAAAATGAAATTGGTTCTCGAAGTAAGGCAATATTTAAGTGAAGAAACTATGCAAGGATATTTATTTTTTCCAGACATTAAAATCATATTGTACAATAAAAAAGAGAAAACAAAAATAAAAATGATTTCTATATTTTCAGTCTATCCAATACAACTAAGATCCAGTTACCCAGCATAGAACAAGGAACTGTGTTTCTTGTTATAGGCAGCTGAGACACAGCTGTGAATGTGAGATAATCTGATTAAGTGTTCTCTTCAGCATGGGGGATTATCACACCTTTTAAACGACAAACTTCCAAATTGCACTTCTTATCCATGTTCTTTCAACACATGTTCTGAAGCGTATCCAGATTTAGCTGGACGTGTATAGATGTTCTGGCCAGTTGGGAGGTTAATATATATGGTATTAATGATGTTTAGAATTTTTTTGTTGGTTTGTTACAGCGAATGAATTAACCAAGTGATATTTGATATGGTGATAAATGACTGTATATCAAACTTTTAAGGATATGGAAATATCTGAGTGGTTGCTGAAGTTAGGTGGAGATTTTCTACCTAACAGATATCAGACAGTCCACCATGAGTACACCTTCCTCAAGGAGGCGAGTGTAATTATATTGGACTATCTGATATACTCATGAATCCATGCTGACCATCATAGAGAATACTACTATTATTAACCCAATCTGAATCTTAGTCCTCACCAACCTCTCTAACACCTTAACAACAACTCCACAAATGCAGATTGGGCTATAATTTGTAGCCTCAGTCTTATTTCCTCACCCCCTTCCCTTTGTCAAGTGGAACAATTTTTTCCACTTTCTACTCATTTGGGACTTGTTCTGTTGCAAGACTCAAACTGCTGTGCCAGTGATTCTGTTAATTTCCTGGAACATACCTTCAAGACATGCAGTGATTTATTGTCTGGTCCTACTACCTTATTAACATCAAGTTTATTTAATTCCTCACATATCTCCTGCTCAGTCACCATCAATCTGATGATAATAAACTGCTCATTGGGTACTTCAGATATATTCCCTCTATGACTTTCCAATCTACCATTGTTATCAACATCTTGAACATAACAACTTATCACATATTGAAAGAACTCACTAGGATTTTTCTTGGCTTGATTATGTTTTCTTCTCATACTGCACTTTTGCTGTCTTTACCAATTGAGTCACCTTCTTTACTATTATTATTATTATTCCTTTCATGGAGTCGGCATATTCACCAGGAAGTTTATTCAACTGATAACATATTTATCATACTGAATGTTAATATCCTTAACATTCTCTACATTCACGACATATTCTGGTAAGGCATTCCACTCACTGACAATTCTCCATTTAAAAAATCTACTCCCTCACACCCTTCTTCACTACACTCTTATATAACTTCCAGAGATGGCCACCGGTTCTTCCCCCTCTCACCTTCTACTCTTTTTATAATCTTCCTAGATAATCTGATAAAATCCTCTCAATAACTTAAACATATCTGTCACATATCCTATTTTCCTCCTATCCACCAAACTCTGCAATCCACATTTCTTCAATCTCTCTCTCTCTCTCACCAACATTCCAGAGTACTGATATTGTCTTATTCACTCACCTCTGGACCCTCTCCAATGTTTCCACATCACATTGAAAACCAAGTGCCAAAATCTGAGCACAGTAGTACAAGTGTGGTCTGATCTGTGCTTTATACAATGGCAAAACCACCTCCTTATCTCCCTACACGTTAGAGTACTTATTATAGCACCACTATGATGTTTAGTCTTTGAAACATTTGCAATATACCCTCTAAACTTCATCCTACTGTCAACCATCCACTCCCAAATCTAAAATCTCATCCACATCCTTCAGTACAGCACTGTGTCAATAATACACAGTCTTATTATTCTACACTCCAAAATGCAACGCCTTGCACTCATTAATATTAAAACTACATCCCAACTCCTTTGTCCAAGCAAGTCAAAAGTCTATTCAGATCCTCCTGAATCGAATTAACAGCAGTACTGCTCATAATTTTCTCCAACTTTGCATCATTAGCAGACATCATTTACAAACGAGTTAAACAGGAAGGGCCTCTGCGGCATGCCACTGGCTACCTTCCTTTATTAAGACACTGCCTATCATTTGCAATTGTATCCTTCAGAGAGCCAATCACCAATCCATCTAACCTATATACTATTTATTCCCTGCAGCTTGTACATCACATTATCTATTCTGTCAAATAGATAGTCTGTCAAATGCTTTTGCAATGTCCAAGTAAGTCGTTGCTTATCATAAAATGCAAGTAAATTGCTAAAACAAGACCTACCCTTTACAAATCCATGCTGATCATATAAAGAATGCCATATTCATCAACCCAATCCTGTATTCTATTCCTAACCAATCTCTCCAACATTATTGAATGTAACTCCAGTTATACAGACTGGTCTATAATTGGAAACTTTTGTTCTAGAACTATACTTGTGGGGTGGTACTATTTTGTCTTCTTTTCACTCCTTACAGACTTTACTCACTGCAAGGTGAACCAGGTCAAGGGCATTGCTAACTGTTGAGCACATTCCTTAAGAATACAAGGGATACCCGAAAATAACTGTAATTTTTTTTTTTTATAATTTTATTAAATTTGATAATACCATATTCTAGTCTCCTTCAAAGTACTCTCCATGTGGTTCACTTGCACTCGTCCAACATTTTTTCACTACTGGAAACAGTTCTGGAACCGTTCATCTGGAATACTGTTTATGGTCCCCAGTGACTTTTTTTTTCATTTATTCTGCATCAACAAATGGCTACCCTTTCCTAGTTTTCAAGATACCAAGTAATTTTATATAAACTTGTTTTTTTTTAATCCTATTTCCCAAGTGAGCAAACAGACAAGTAAGTCAAGTTTGTGCCTACTCGTAGTGCAAGTCTGAGGCAACTCATGGTAGTGCCACATGATTTTAGTTTTTTCTCTGTTTATCTTTAGACTGACTTTTCTACTTTCATGATATAGGTCTTCTATCATTATATTAAGGTCTTCTGGAGTATTTTGAATACATAATATACCCAAGTTAAAAAACTTTATACTTTCATAGTTTTCTTTATCCGTATGAATAAAAAAAAGTCACTTGGAGAGAGTTTGGGCAAATAGTAGTTTTTTTTTTTTTTTTTTGATTATCTGTGAGCAAATGAAGCACAAATTTAGTGGACTCACATTTCATTTGCAAATCTTCTGATAAAATTTGCTGGCACAAACTCCATTATAAATTTGTCTCTTCAGAATCTTTCTCAATGGTCTTTTGGAGATTTTCATTGATTGCTTGGCAAACCATTTTGATGTTTTCGTAATTTCTGCTTGTCAAAAGTAGGCCAGATCATGGTTGGTCTTCAACTGATATGTTTCCCATTGATGAAATGGGAAAAAACACTTCTAGACCTGCATTTTATAAAGTGTCGTCCTTAAAGGCTTGCTGAAGCATAACAATAGTTTCAGCTGCAGTTTTATCCAAAAGAAAACAAAATTTCATTTGCATTCTTTGTTCCTTGTGGTCAGCCATCGCAAAATTGTAAGCACTAAAAAAGAAGCCAGAACAATGAACCAATTCACACAGGATGATGCCACTTGCCAGACTGGTGTGAAAAATTGCTCACTCATGATGCCTAGCAGCACCATCCATAACTAGAAAATGTTTGCACCAAGTTCAGATCCAGTTATTTTTGGGTACCCCCTTGTATGTGGAGATATTTCATCCATTTCCACAGCCTTATTAATATTTAACCCAACATCTCTGATTCTTTCTCTTCCATTTCTCCCAATACTTCTCTCCCTTGTATATATATATATATATATATATATATATATATATGTTAAAGATACCAAGCAATTTTAAACCTGGTTTTACTCCATTTCCCAAGTAAGCAAACAGACTAAAAGTCAAGTTTGCGCCTGCAATTGATGCAAGTCTAACTGATCCCACAGGTAGTGCAGGACCAGGGCAACTCGTGGCAAAGGTGGAACAAGCTCCGATCACTAATCTTAATATTTACCCTTAATGCCAAAACACATCTCCAAGAAGGGGATGTATGATGTTTTGTATTAAAGGCAAGGGGCCACTACCCAGACCGGTTTCGACCTTTATTGAGGTCTCGTCAGTGGGAGCTAGGCTTAGAAATACCAAGATTTAGTAATACCGAGCTTGTAAGTATTTCGCCAAAACAAGTTACCATAAGGTGTTTTAACCTTATTAAATCATTGATGAGGCTGGATGTTTGCTGATGATCATGTATTTTGTCTTGTTGATGTTTATATTTATTCCCATTCTTTGGCTTTCTATGTATACTCTGTCAACGAGTTTTTGGAGATCCATAATGTTATCTGCAATTAGCACGGTGTCATCTGCATATCGTAGGTTGTTAACAATCTTTCCATTTATTGTGATTCCCTCTGGACATTCTTCCAGTGCTTTTTTAAAGATTACCTCTGCATATATGTTGAACAGGAGTGGTGAGAGCACACATCCTTGTCTCACTCCTCTTTTGATGTTAATATCACTGGTGGTAATGTTGTCTAATTGAACGGTAGCTGACTGATTCCAATACAGATTTGTTATTAGTCTTATGTCTTGTTCGTCTAGCCTTATTTGTTGAAGGATTTCTATTAAGTTGGTGTGTCTGACTTTGTCGAATGCTTTTTCAAAATCTATGAAACACATAAAGACAGATTTCTGTTTTTCTATGCATTTTTGTATCAATATTTGGGTACAGAAAAGGGCCTCTCTAGTACCAAAACCATTCCGAAAGCCGAATTGTGTTTCACTTAGAGTTTCTTCACTTTTTCTATAAATGCGATTCTGAATTACTTTCAAAAATATTTTTAATGTTTGGCTCATTAGACTAATAAGTCTGAAGTCACCACAGGAATTCGCTTTGGGTTTCTTTGGGATAGTGATAAATGTAGATTTGAGCCAATCTGATGGCAATTCATCACTTTCATATATTTTATTAAATAGTTTTTCAAGAAGTTTGATGTTATCTGGTTCGATTAATTTTAAAAATTCTGTTTGCACACCATCTGGTCCACTGGCTTTTCCTGTTTTACTTGTTTGTATAGCATTCTCTATTTCGCATTTCATGATTGCTGGTCCTTGAATGTTATCTTTTATATTTATAGGCTTCTGTCTAGTATCATTGAAAAGTTCTGTTACATATTTTATCCAAATCTGTGCTTTATTCTCTTCTTCTAGAACTATTTTTCCATTTTCGTCTCTTAGAGACACTATTTGCTTTTTCCTCAGTTTTCCGGAAATTTCATTGATTTTCTTATACAGATTGAAATTATCATGTTGTTTCTGAAGCAGTTCAATTTGAGTACATAAATTTTTCATCCAATTTTCCTTGGCTTCTTTTATTTTTTTCTTGATGATGTTATGTGTTTCTGTATATCTGACTAGGTCTTTGTTTTTATACATTCTTCTTGTATCAATAAGAGAAAGAATCTCATCTGTCATCCATTCCTGTTGTTTTATATTATTCACATAACCTACTTCTTACTTGTTGTTACAATGGCATTCTTTAAGCTATTCCAAAGAGATTCCACACTTTTATTTTCTTCTATGTTAATCTGTTGTAATCGCAGGTTAAGTGTCTTGGCACTTTTATTTATGTTCGGGTCTTTCAGTTTTTCTACATCAATTTTCTTTTTCTTCTTTTGTGATTTTTTAGCTGATTTTAACCTAAGACGTACTTCTGCAACTATGGGATTGTGGTCTGATGAGATATCTGCTCCAGGATAAGTCTTTGCACTCTTTATACTGCTGTGGAATCTTTTATTTATCAGTATTCACTCCACAGATGAGAAATTCACTCCACAGATGCAAAAACTGAACCTTGTTTTATCCCATAACTTAGCTACCTTTCTATTTATGATCTCTTCTCTCCTTCTCAACTCATTATTGTCATATCTGGGCAACACACTAATGACTTTTCCAGTAACACTATTATCCTTCACTGCCTGCAGAAACTTCCTCAAGTCTCTATCAGCATTCCTTTTTTCCCTCCCCAAAGTCATTTGTGCCCCAAACCATTTATTTTGATGCCTGCTCTTTCCTTCTCTGCAAAGCATCAGTTATTTGTTTCATTGTTCCACCGGAAAGCATGTTTTATATACTTTATTAGTCATCATACCTCTAATGATTGAGTCCCCCATACAATGATATACAATTATCCTTCGAGTCTTTTTCCATAATACTAACATCTTCCTTCTCATTCGCATCAGCCACTCTCTTCTTTAAGTGTTTAATCTCATCTTCCCGATGCTTCATTTCAATTTTCATTATCACCAACTCTTGCCTAAACTCTTCTACCATGGTCCCAACTCTAACTCCCATTTCTAAAGATTCTAACCTATCAATACACTTTTATTTATATTAAATACATTAATGCTTTCCTTCTTTATGTTCCCTCTAGCACAAATCCTTCACATTTTTCAGAGTATACTGAAGCAATTTTTGCAATGCATCCACTGGAAAAAAAATACAAGGCAGAACTTGATCTTCATACTGAAGCTTTCAGTGTTGCTGACGTGCATTACTTTACAGATGCCATTTTTAGAAAGCAGAAGAAGAAGCAGGAACAAGAAGTAGAAAAATACAAATAAATAAATAAATTTGTTTGTTTATTTGTATTTTTTTATGAAAAAAATGAAGCACAATTATACGATAAAAAGCCACACTATACACTATTTAGAGATATTTTTTTAAAACAGCTCTAATATGTCTGCTTATCTTTGCTTGCTCTTTGTAATTTTATTCAGCTGATTATTACCAACATTTATCTTGTGTTGCCTCCATAAATGCCTTCTTCCTGATTTTATGCTTAAACTGCATTCATTGATCCATTCATTTTACTCCTACTTTATTTAACCTTTTCAACTTTGGAATACACTCAGATATTGCTGCTGTTAAATAGCTCTTGATCAATGCCCAAGTGACTGTTTCCTTTTCACTCAACTCTTCTTTCCATGCTAAATAACTCCTAATTGATTTCACTATGCTTTTCATAATCACTAGCTCTGTAGTTCCACATATATCCCTACTTCACAAAAGTTCTCATATGACTGGCAACAATCCAAGAGATTATTTCATTGTTGCTATTGCTAACTGGAGGTAAATTAGACACTCCATTCATAAACACATTCTGTGATGATCTGCTCTAATCCCATCCACAGCTTTGCAGATGTAGTACTCTCCACTCATCCTACTCAATTGACAAGCCATGCAGTACTCTGACATCCCAGGCTACAAGATTATTTAGAACTCTTGCCTTAAACATTGATCTACACACTATCCTCTAATGGGGTAAGGAGAACATTATGTTAAATGCTGCCAAAACACAGTCTTTCATTTCTTTTTTTTCTTTTTTTTTTTTTTTTCTCTGCACAAAAGAGAGCCTGGCTCACCTGCCCTCATACACAAATTACCAGACAAGATCTCTTTGCTTGGACTTACGTTTACCTCCTGTCTTTCCTGGCATAAACACATCACATCAATAACCTCCTCAGCATCCAAGAGCTTTGACATTCTCTTTCTATAAGAGCCTATTTTACACCCAACCAACTCTTCGCTATATACAAATCTGAAACCTGTCTGTATTTAGAATACTGCTTGCATGTTTGTGGTGGTTCACCTAAAATTTCCCTTAAAATCCTTGACACTTTCCAAAGGCATGCATTTAGGCTCATTGATGATCCCTCTCTTACAGACTCACTTCATCCTCCATATCACATGTACAGCATTTCAGTACTGTATCTGATTCTTCTATTGTTACTGCTCCAGTGAATTGACAGTCATAATTCCTTTAATAATAAGTCCTCCACAACTGCCTAACACCCCTTTATTGTGCAACTGCAAACACACTGAACCTGCTTCTATTCATCCTCTTTTATTCTATCCATTTCTGTCCTCTGGAACAGCCTTCCTCAAGAAGTATTCCCAAACAAAAAAAAAAATAAAAAATAAAAAATCAATAAACTTCTTTCTCAGTCCTCATCTGCACCTCATACATGGTACCGATGTGTCTATAGATCCCTCTACCTCCCATGTATTAATATTAAAAAAAATCCACTACAATTTTATAATAGAATCTCCATAGAGTGCTGTGCTTGAATCATTGCCACTTTTTGTTTTCCCCCCCTGCTATCTTGTCTGTCACCTCCTGTTTGTGCTCTGTCTGTCAGGATTTCTTCCATCCCCACAATCATTCTCATTTTCGCTCCATTAGTCTGGCTCACTTTCATTTCCTCATTCACTCTTTGTTGTACTTTTTTAGTCATTTCCTTATTCAGAATCACATTCTCTGCACTCATCCTTCTGGCTGATACCATTCTCAGTCTTCTGTCCATCACTGCTTTTCACCTTTTGTCTTCACTTTTCATTCTTGACTTTCAGGCATTATAATCAATGTATGACCATTTGTCAATTATATGGCATTGTTAATTGGTCCATATGTAATTGCCAGGGAAAAAAAAGTAAATAAAATAAACAACGGCTTCATTAAACTTTACTTGTATACCTAAAACTATTTTAAAGTTTTCCTTTAAAAGCATCTAAGTTTCATTTTGTATGCTCTTAATTTTTTATATAAATATGAAATATAGGAGTTTATAGATAAAATTAATTAAAAGTATTGTTAATACTTATTTGTGAACAGGCAACTTTAGTATAAAGGTGAACAATGGATATTCTGAAAATTCCATTCAGGCTGTAATTATTTTAGCAAGATCTTTGCATCCTCCTATTATTTCTCAAGAAAATGGATTTCTTATCAGGAGAGGAGCTAAAGAATTTTTTTCTGCACATGTATTATCAATTAAAGATGAAGATAATATTGAAGATGTTATGATATATATACTCGAAGGTATGTACTGCAGCTGCTTAATATTGTTGCTTTTACTAATTCTCTTATTTTTGTTTTGAATATGATTTGTTTTTGCAGTCTTAACAATATCTTAAATGTATTAACACATCAGCTGAAACTCTCTTTGGCAATTTTCAGAAATGCATACATTTCAGCTACTTGTTTCATGTACGAGGGGGGGTCAGAAAAGTTCTCGGCCTCGATCATAGATGGTAACACTATCGGGACGATTATTTTTTCTAAGTTGGTACATCTGTCATAAGCATCCATGTGAAATTGCAAGTCATTCTATCAAGTAGTTTGTTTTATATAACTGTCTGAAGCAAAAGTGTTGTCTGTATCCCTTAAAAGATAAAATTAAGTATTGTGTTGTTATAAAATTCTTTGTAAAAGAAGGTTTAACATCAAAAGAAATTCATTTGAAGTTCGTAAAATTTATGGGGACTCTTCCCCTTCATTTCTCACAATTAAGAAATGGGCTGCTGAGTTTAACATGGCCATACCAGCCTTGAAGACGATTCACATGAAGGACATCCAAAAAATGTAACAACACCAGAAATCACTGATCAAGTGCATGATATGGTATTGGATGACTAGCGAGTCAAAGTGTGCAAAATTGCTGAGACTATAGGCATTTCAAAAGAACATGTGGGATATATTTTGCATGAAGAATTGCAAATGAAAAAGCTTTGCGCAAGATGGGTGCCACTCTTGCTCACAGCAGATCAAAAATGCATTTGCATGAAAATCTCTGCACAGTGCTTGGAGCATTTTAACAAGAATAAAACTGATTTTTTGCACTGATTTATTACATGAATGAGATTTAGATTCACCATTACACACCGGATTCCAACAGCAGTCAAAACAGTGGATAAAAGCCAGTTGTTCAGTGCCAAAGAAGACAAAGTCGGTTCCATCAGCAGGAAAGGTCATGGCATCGGTGTTTTGGAATGCTATTGTGTACTTTGTTTATTAATTATCTTGAAAAGAGTAAAACAATAATTAGGAATATTGTTCTGATCTTTTAATCAGACTAGATGAAAAAATTCGTGAGAAAAGACCTGGTTTTCAGAAGAAAAATATCATCTTTCATCAGGACAATGCACCTGCCCACAAAGGTGTTTTGGAAATGGGAAAATTAAGGGATCTGCACTATGAATTGTTGGACCATCCACCCTATTCCCCAGATTTAGCTCCCTCTGACTTCTGTCTCTTCCTAAAACTAAAACTCTTCCTCACTGGTCAGCGTTTTTCTTTGAATCAAGAGGTGATTGTGGCTGTAGGGTTATTTTGCAGATCTTACTGAGAACCACTACAGGGACAGGATAATGGCGCTGGAGCATCGTTGGAATAAATGTATTAGTTTAAGGGAGATTAAGTTAAAAAATAAAAATAATTTTGAAATAATAAATTCGTTTTTTGATTGTTAGGCTGAAAACTTTTCAGACCACCCTCATAATTTTAAATGTGTACTGTATTGATAATCAGAAATTATTGTTATTGCTATTATAGGCATCTCCATGGAGTTGGAAGAGTAATCACAGGAGGTCCACATTAACCATTATTCACATGATATCCGATATAGGAATAAAAAATACAAGAAAATTATAAAAATTAATCATCATCATCATCATACATATCAAGGATTTAGGCCTAGTATGGCCTGTTCCGGCCTTAGAAGTCATCGTTGAATCGTTTAAGAGGACGTCCTGGTTTTCTTTTTCCTAATGGCTTGTACTTTAAGGCTTGTTTTGGTAATCTTTCTGTTTTCATTCTTTGAACGTGTTCCATCCATCTATGTTTATATTTTTTAATTTTTTCAATTACTGGTTCTTGGTTTAATTCTTTCATAATATCTTCATTTCTTTTTTGATCAAATAGGGTATACTTTGCAGTTTTTCTCATAAACTTCATTTCTGCTGTTGTTAATCTTTGATTGTCTTTTTGTTTTATTGTCCAGATTTCGCTTCCATACATTAAGATTGGTAGGGCTAATGTATTGTATACTTTTAGCCTGGTTTGTTTTTGAACTAGGTTTGGTTTAAATATAGAGTTAATTACTCCTGTTATTTTTAAATATTTTGCAATTTTTATGTTTATATCTTTTCCATTTTCATAAGTGATCGTACATCCTAGGTAGTTAAATGAATTTACCTGTTCTAAGATCTTGTTATCTAATACTATTTTAGTTCTTGCTGGATCTTGTCCTTTAAAGGCCATAGTTTTTGATTTTTCCGTTGATATTATCATACCATAATCTTTGGATATCTCATTTAGATTTAAAATAGCTTTCTGTAAGTTATCTTCAGAATTTGTAATTATTATTTGGTCGTCTGCAAAGAGGAGAGTGTTTAAGTTAACTGTAGGTGAAAGTTTAATTCCTTGATGTAAATTTTTACTCCATTTTATTATTATTTCATTTAAGTAGATATTAAAAAGAGTTGCTGAGAGGGGACATCCCTGTCGGACCCCTTGGTTTATCTCTCTTGTATATGATAGCTCATGATTTAATCTTATTTGTATTTGATCATTTTCATATATACTTGTGACAGCTTCTAGGATATTATTTGGTATTTGTCTTTCTTTTAATATGTTAAATAACATGTTTCTTTTAACTTTGTCAAATGCTTTTTCAAAGTCAATAAATGCAATATGTGTTTCTAAATTATATTCTCTTCTTTTCTCTATTATTAATTTTAGGCAGAAGGCTGGGTCTATACACGATCGTCCTTTTCTAAATCCATTTTGTACCTCTAGAATAAAGTTTTCGGAATATTTCATTAGTTTGTTATTCAAGATTCTGCTGTATATTTTGTAACATGAATTTAGTATACTGATACCTCTATAGTTTTTAGGGTCATCTCTATTACCTTTCTTAAAGATAGGAATCACAATTGCTTTTTTCCATTCTATTAGGGGGATACCAGCTGAGTAAATTTTATTTAAAAATAGTGTCTTTTTTTGAATCTTGTTCCTGCGTATTTATATAGTTCTGAACCTAGCTTATCTGTGTTTATCTGTGAACCTAGCTTATCAGAGGGAGCCAAATCTGGGGAATAGGGTGGATGTTCCAACAATTCATAGTGCAGATCCCTTAATTTTCCCATTTCCAAAACACCTTTGTGGGCAGGTGCATTGTCCTGATGAAAGATGAAAAATATAAAAATTAATAATAATAAAAAAGTCCTTAGCCCACCCACAGTACTTATATTCAGGGTGTTTCAAAAAGAATGACCCGATTTCAAATAATTATATTTAATAATGAAAATGGGGGTGGAAGGGATGGTGAAGCGCAATACATAGCCTCTCCCACTCAAATGTCAACCTCACCTTCCCGTGGTCCATCCTGTTCAAAAAGTACAAACGAGGCACTGGCGACCGAGTATGGGCGGTATAACCTTAACACCCTAACAGAGTAAATGCTGTTAGATCTGCCTGTCCAGAGGCGTTAGGTAGCAGCCCTACCACTGGACTTACCCAGCGACAGGTTAGTAACCTGCCCTGGGGAAATTCGAAATACTTTCAAGTTTGATGCAAAGAAAAGCCGGACAGACTGTCAGGGAAAAGACCACAACCCAGGAAACGGTAAACGAAATTGGAAAAAGGAACACATAATGAAGATTGCAACATGGAGTGTGAGAAGCATTGCACACAAAGAAGAACTTGATAAACAACTAAACCAAGCTAACATAAAGATATGTATAGTAACAGAAACAAAGAAAAAACAAAAAGGTACAAAAGAAACAAACAACTATATACAAATCTACAGTGGGGTAAAAAAAGAAGAAAGAGCAAAAGCAGGTATAATGATTATGGTACATAAATCCCTAAAGAACAATATTGTATATTACAACTATTTGAATGAAAGACTAATAGAAATTAGACTCAAGACATTAAGAGGCCACATAACAATAATTGGTGCATATGCACCAGAAGAGGGAAAAGAAGAAAACAGTAATATATTTTATAGAGAATTACAGAATGCCATAGATAAAACAAACAAAACTGACTATTTACTCCTAGCAGGAGACTTAAATGCCAGAATAGGAAACAAAAAATACAAAACAAACATAGGTAAATTTGTCAAAGATACATGTAATCAAAATGGTCACAGATTGCGCAATTTTGTCATTTATAATAATATGAGAATAATGAATTCAATGTTTAAACACAAGGAAATACATAAATATACTTGGTCAGCCAGAGGATACAAATCAGTAATTGACTACGTTATCACAAATTTTAAATTAGCGGAGTTAATTTTAGACATAAGAGCATATCGAGGCTTTGAATTAAACTCTGATCATTATATGGTATCAGCAAAAATTCGTTTTAAACCAAAATGGCTAAAAACACATAGAATTGAAAATTCTTACCAGCCAAGCTACAAAATTTCTTCATTACAGGATTCTCAAGTTAGACTATAATATCAAAAATGCACAAACTTAAAAACAGAAACCACACATGAATCAAGTGACATAGAAGATGAATGGGAAAATTTGAAACAAATTCTCACACAAGCAGCAACAGAAACCTTAGGAATAAAGCACAAATGGATTAGAAAAAGAGGACTACGAGATTGGAACAAAGAAATAGAAAATATAATAAAAACCAAAAAGGACAGTTACCAGAAATGGCTAAATTCCAAAACAATAGAAGCAGAAATAGAGTATAAAAGAAATAGTGCAATTGCAAAACAAGAAGTAAGGAAAAAACATAGAGAAAGATGGAACAATTTCATAACAGAACTAGAAAAGGATTTATTTAAGCCACAACCCAAAACCTATAAAGTAATAAAATACATGAATAAAGAAATAAAAGAAAAGATAAAAATCCAAACAATAGATTTAGAAAAATGGGTGACCTATTTCCAAAATCTCTGGACAGATGAGAACAATGAATTAAAATTTTATAAAACAAAGAATGACCTAATAGAAAATATCACAAAGGTAGAACTGAAAAATATAATAAAGAAGATGAAAAATAGGAAAACGCCAGGAGAAGACAATATAAATATAGAACTATACAAAAATGCAGGTGAAAAATTTAATGAAAGACATGAAATTTTTTAATATGGTTTGGATGTCCGGAAAAACCCCTAACTCTTGGAAAAAAGCACTGGTCATCCCAATCTATAAAAAAGGAAATAAAGACAATTGCAATAATTATAGGGGAATTAGCCTGCTGAATACAGGATATAAAATATATGCAGGAATATTAAAAGAGAAACTGAGCAGCATTGTAGAAGACAAATTACTAAAAGAACAAAATGGTTTCCGAAAAGGCCGATCCTGCATAGATCCAATTTTTACTTTAAAATTATTAATAGAAAAGAGAAGAGAATTTCAAAAAGGAACACATGTGGCCTTTATTGATTATGAAAAAGCCTTTGACAATATTAGTAGACAAAAATTGTTTAAAATATTAACCAATTTAAACATACCAAACCAACTTTTACAATCTATTTAAGAAATATATACAGGAAATAAAATAGCAGTTAAATTAGAACACACCTCAGAATGGAAAGATATATCAAGAGGAGTACGACAAGGATGTACCCTCTCACCTCTGCTTTTCAATATATATATAAATGAAATATTAACAATCTGGAAACAGCATAACCCATTTGGTATGCAAATGACCCCCGCAAATGAAGATAGATACACTACTATTTGCAGATGATCAAATAGTGCTAGCTACATCAGAAGATGACTTACAAAGATCATTAAAATCATTAAATGATATCTCAAAGCAATATAATATGACAATATCCAAAGAAAAAACAAAAATAATGGCATTCAAAGGAGAAAACCCAATAAGAAGTAAAATAGTGATAGATAATAAAATACTAGAACAAGTAAACACTTTCAGATACTTGGGATGTGATCTATCATATGAAGAAGAAAAAGACATAGACACTAAAATATCAAACTTTGTCAAAGTAAATGGCATAATAAATAATATATTTAAGCCATCCCTGGTACAAAAACACACTAGAATCAGACTATATAATGTCTTGTCAAAACCAACTCTGCTATATGGAAGCGAAACATGGACCATGAAAAGGAAAGATAAAAAATGAATTCAAACAGCAGAAATGAAGTTCCTCAGAAAAACAGTTGGATATACCAAGTGGGACCACAAAACAAATGAAGAAATCTTACAATCCCTGAAAATAAAACCAATTAATTACTACATAAGACAGTATAAACAAAAATGGCTAGAACATTTAAATCTAATGGACAACAACAGCAGACTACCAAAAATATTATACAGATACAAAATAAGTGGAAAAAGAAGAATCGGAAGACCAATTAAAGAGATGGCATGAGACCGGAACAGGCCATATGGCCTAAATTCCATGTTAGGAAGAAGAAGAAGAAGAATAATGAAAATGTGGTATAGTTACAAAATTAATTACCAAGTATGAAGTAAGGTCTCAAGTTTCACTCACTAAATTACAAATACTCAATGTGCCCAATTGTATATCTCTGCTCAATGCAGAGATATACAATTTTCAAATCGGGACATTCTTTTTGAAACACCCTGTACTATAGTATTAGCTCAAATAACAAGGAAACAGTATATCGAGTTCCAATTCCTTACATTTCTAGCATCTCAAACTCCTATTTCCAGAAATCTTAAAAAATACAATTTAGTGGCTACTTTTCTTCCTATCAACAAATTATCAGCATGGCTTTCATCTTCCAAAGATAAATGGTCTTTTCCAGCTCTCCCTGGTGACTACCAAGTTCTTTGTGACTGTCATCATTCTTATTTTGGAAAAGCTGGATGCTCAGTAGAAAAGAAATTACAAGAACATCATTCTTACATTGGCAACAGTAAATCTGAGAAATCTCGCTTGGCACAGCATGCAACAGATACTGACTACAATATCCTATGGTCTGGACATGCTTACTTCATAGATATCAGTATAAATTTAAACATTTGTTTAAAGAAAGCACTGAGGCCCTACTTCACAGTCCAAACTTGTCCGAATAGGAATGACTGTCTCTATCTATCTAAGATATGGGAAAATCTTATTCTAATCACACATCAATAATTTTTTTTTAAAAAAAAACTAATGAATAATTAATATTGTAGTATTCTAAGATAAAAAGCCAAATGGCTATTTTTTCTGGCAAAGTTAATTAAATTAAGGGGATAAAAATCCCTTATTATTTTACAGCCAGTATGCGAAACTCTGAGATCGAAAACTACGATCTAAGAGTTTCGTGCCGAAGAACTATCGGCAAATACAAGCGTAAGTGAACACCTGGTAGTACAACACCTTCGAGTTGCCTTGGTGTTGTACTACCAGGTGTTCACTTACGCTTGTATTTGCCGATAGTTCTTCGGCACGAAACTCTTAGATCGTAGTTTTCGATCTCAGAGTTTCGCATACTGGCTGTAAAATAATAAGGGATTTTTATCCCCTTATAATTGTAGTATTCTCTCAGCTATACCGTTGCATTGTTTTATGTATAACATAAAACAAATCAATCCATTGTTCATGTTCTACCTTGTAACTGCCTTTGTAATTAATTATCATTGCCACTGATGATGGCTGTAATATTCTGCTGAAATATATGCCCTTAAATAAATAGTATTTTTTTTCTTATTATTATTTTATTGCTATATTATTTTTCATGTTAATTGAAAGAAACTTCTCATGGCATAAGTATCTCTTTAAACAACAATTGTACTATATAGGTTTATAAATGTTCAAGGATGAGTATCACATAAAAAAAATAACCCTCTCCTTAAACTCATTCACTGTCAGAGCACTCACAATTGCTTCTGCCAATCCATTCTATTCAGTAGCCACTCTTCTCCAAGCGATCCTCACATCTTACTAACACATTCTTACAGAACTACTCCATAGAGATGCTTGTGAAAAATATCTTTTGTAAAATTAAATTAAACTTACCAAGAAGTAAGAAATAACATTTGCTCATTAAATCTTCATGACTAGGATACTTATATATAGAGGCTAATGACTTTGCAATGAATGCCTTAGTATCCCATAATGCAAGCACACAACCTTCAGATGTGTGTGCTTGCATTATGGGATACTAAGGCATTCATTGCAAATTTCTAAGACTCCATAGAGATTGCACAGGCATCTCTATGGAGTCCTAAGACTCATCATGGGAAACCCGACCTATCAATACAATATCCATTGTATCTGTCCCTGAAACCATTAACAGATAAAGTACTCACAACTGACTCAGGCAACCTACCTCCATTCATGGACATTCCTGAAAATCTGTGTAAGAATGTGGTTAGCAAGAGTGTGAGGGGTAGGTTTTTCACTTGGAGGAGGAGATAAATGTTTCTATCTTATCCCCCCGCCCCTTCCTTTCACCTTTCAACCAGCTTTTGCAATCCACAAACCCTCAATCTATTCTCATAGGAAGCATTCCACAGATTACTATTACTTGACATCTTGGCCAATTGCTTTTGGATTTTCTCCACCACTTCCTCCTCCCTAAGAAACCCAGGTCACCAGATCTGATCACAGTAATTTATGATTGATGTGGTCATATCAATCTTTTATAAAGAGAAATGATAACTCCCATATCTCTACTTGTTGGTGTGTTCTTCAGTAATTAAGCAATCCTGTGAGCTATGTTCTCTAAACTTCATCTCTCTCTATCTACTACTATTACTACTTACTTACTTACTTACTTACTTACTGTCCTCTTCCATCAGGGATAGATTGAGTCTTCTATGTTTCCACAGTAACCTCCAGGAGTCTCAGTTTCTTGTGTGGCTGGTGAGCTGTCTATATGTTTGTAATTTGGAATTGACCTTTATTGATGTTATCCATTTAGTTCTAGGTCTTCCTTTTTCTCTTTTTTCTTTTAATCTTGCATACTGCAAGGTTGGGTAGCTTTTTTGATGGCATTCTCTCCACATGTTCGTACCATTGAAGTTGTCTTCTTTTGATCTTTTCTATTAATGAATCTGTACATTTTAGGTCTTGTCTTACAGCTTCATTTGTTTTCTTTTCTGTCCATTTTGTTTTATTTATTTTTATGAGACATTTCATCTCAAAAGCCTTCAGTTTTCATATCTCTGTCTTCTTGAGTGTCCAAGTTTCTGAAGCATATAGCACAGTAGGTATTATAATTGCATTATATAATTTCATTTTTAGAGGTTTGGAGATTTTATTATTTTCCAGATTTTTCCTAGCTTATTAAATGATGACCATGCAGTCGATATGTTTAATAGTGGTCATGGTATCGAAGTGTTCTGTTATTATTGTTCCTAAATAGTTGAATTGTTTGACCTGTTCAATTGTTGATGGCATTCTCTCGATGTATTATTGTCTGTACCATTAAAGTTGTCTTCTTTTGATCTTTTCTATTACTATTACTACTATCCCCCCCCCCCCCAAATCTCTGGCTTTATCTATTTGCTGGTAATGTTTGTATCCCAAAATGCATAACTTTACACTTTTCCACATTTGACACATGACTGGTGATGTGCCACATGGCTTTGTGGCACACCACCAGTCACCTGCCTTCTCCTGGATTCTGCTCCTCTATATACTACTTTTTGGTATCTGTCTATCTGTTAATACCCTCATGTCAAATCATACGTCATATCAAATTCACCATGAAGGAAGAAAAGGATGGACAATTAGTTTTCCTCTATGGCTCTTCATTTTGCATACTGTCAACTTCAATATATCACAAACCTACCTTCACAAAAATAAATTTTCAGTCAAGGTAGATGCTATGCATTATGGAAAGGGACATCACCCAGACTGTTTTCAACTATTATTGATGTCAGTAAAGTAGTGATTTTTGGAAGCATTCTAGCATGATGGTTGCTGCTACTTTACTATGTGCTTTTACAGAAGACAATGCAATGTCGTGAAGTGAGGTACTGTTTGACTAGATTTTGTTTATACATTCGACTGTTGTAAGTGTTCTTTCATTGTAAGAGCTTGTTATAGCTGGTGGGGCTGCACCAGAGAGTTGGTAGCAATCATCTCTGTTAAGTTCTTTGTCAGACTCATGATTGTTGAGGTGAAGTAGTGAAATGTCTGTGTTTGTATGCAAGAAATTTCCTTTATAATAAATAATATGTCAACCTTTCTTATGTTACGATAAATTGGTTCATTATTGGCATAAAGGATTATTATTATTAGTAATATCTTACCTCCATGGAGTCAGAGACTCATTGTTGGAGGTACACACTATCACACACAAAACTCATACTCTGCTCACCAACCACTCTCCATGTAAAGGACCTGCTCTTCATTCTTCTGCCTACACCCACTTTATACAGTTTTGAGGGATGGCCTCTTGTTCTATCCATTATCCAACGTGACATCTTCACAACTCGTGCAATGTATCCCTTGAATTTCAGGTCCTAGATCTCTCATCTCCTCTACCTCCTTTAAAGTTTCCCCACCAAGTGGGAAACTTTAAAGGAGGTAGAGGACTTTGCATCCCATCACTGCTTACCAAAACCTTACAATTTGCAACATTGAACTGACAGTTCCACTTATCAGCACATTCATGCACTCTATTCAAGTCCTCCTGTAAGCCATAACATCTGCTTGACTCTGCATTCTTCTCTCCAATTTTGCGTTATCTGAAAACAGCTGCATATCGGTAGTTAAACCCATCCCTATATCATTCATATACAAATTGAACAACAATGGTTCCAAAATGGATCCCTGTGGCATGCCACTAATGACCTTCCTCTTTCGGCATACTGCAACCCCCACTTACAACTTTCTGATACTTTTCTGACAGCCAGTCACCGATATAACTCAGAAGTCTGTTATCCATATGTTTTGGTAATATAGACTGGAATGAAGAGGCAGCATTAAGAACCAAAGAGAACGAATTTCTTGAGTTTTTAAGGGATAACTATCTTAAGCAGTACGTAACAGAGGCCTCATGTGGATTGAGGGTATTGGATCTGATTATTTCATCAGAAGATATTGTTAGAAATGAAGTGTCACATTATCCTCCAGTTGGTGAAAATGACCATGAAGTGATCATGGTCACTTTCATTGGCAGGTGGTCACCAGCCATATTAGGACTTTTGTGAGAAAGAGTTATATGTGGAACTATAAGGCGGGTGATTATGTCAAACTCAGGAGGTAGCTTGTACCGATATCATGGAATGAGGAATTGCATGGGAAGGAAATCAATGCTGCTTGGTCACTAGTGAGGAAGTATCTGGCAGAGGCATGACAGAGTGTATTCCAAAGGTCAGAAGATTAAATAAGGTAGGTGTAAAATGGATGACTGAAGAGATGAAGCATGCAATCTGGAAGAAAAAGGCATTGTTGGGGCAGAACAAAATGAGTGGAGATAATCAGCTATATGAGAAGTACAAAGGGCAAGGAAGGTAACTAGTAAAAGTGCAATATGAGTAGCAGTAAGCAAATGAAGCTAAAAGAAATCCTACGGAGTTCTTTTGATATGTAGCCAGTAGAAGGAAGAATAATTGTGGAAGAATTATGTGGGTTAGTGATAGTGGGAGAACCATAAATGCTGAGGGGGATATAGTAGAGGTATTAAATGAGCAGTTCATTAAAGTATTCCATCCTTGTGAATGTAACATAATACACAACTTGAGAACAGTGGGAATGAGGGAGGAACCACTTATGGCGAGTGCGCAGGAGTATATGAGGAATTGAATAAGCTTGATATCAACAAGGCCATGGGGCTTGATGGTATATCACCACATGTCTAGAAGGAATGTTCTAGGATAGTGGTTCTCAACCTTCTATGCTTCGCATATCCCCTAGAAATGTGTATGTAACTGGCTTACCTCTTGTATAGATAGATAAAACTATAGTTACAATATAACAATGGGTATAAAATAAAACATATATATATATGTTTTAGGGAATAAAAAAAAAAAAAAAAAATATATATATATATATATATATATATACACGTGTGTGTGTGTGTGTGTGTGTGTGTGTGTGTGTGTGTGTGTGTGTGTGTGTGTGTGTGTGTGTGTGTGTGTGTGTGTTCATAAATTATGTAATTTATGAATCAATTTTTGGATTCATAAATTACATATATTGATAAACACAAAGAGTGACAAACAATTTAACAAATCTTATAAAATTATAAACATTTTACTGGGTAATCAGTAAGATGGTTGCCCTTGTTTACATTTGCACAGTTCATCAATAATTCTGGTTATCTTGCTAAGGTAGAGTTGCAAGTTATCATCAACATCCAGCCTATTCCTATATTTATTTTTTAAAGCAGTTAAAGATGAAAAACTAGTTACACATAAACAAGTTGTTGTGAAAGGTAACAAATATTTGACTGCAATTTTTGACAAAGTTGGATATTCCTTCTCCATTGGCTTTTTGGAATGAATACTTTTTAAACTATTATCACAAGATATTTCAATCAGCTCTTCTTTATTGTACAATGGAAGTTTACATTTCTCAAAATCAAATGTGAAGGGGTATTGAATCCATTCTTGCATTTCATCAGGATGTGGAAAATACAGCCTTATAAGAGTTTTGAGAGTGCTTAAGTGAATGATTATTTGTTATCTGATGTCTTCAAAGTCTGCAATCATTTGCTAACTTTCTTTAAGAAATGAATCTAGTTGCTGAAATTGGTCACAGCTGTTCTTTTTAATTCTGTTTTCCCAGAGATATTTTTTTTTTACCATGGTCTCTGTTTTCTTCTCTACATAGAACGCATCAACATTGTCTTCTTTCAATGATTAGTTCCAAATATTCATTTTTTCAAAAATATCAGCCAAATATGTTAAATATAGAAGGCATTTTAAGTCTTGTAATCTCAAAGAAAGTAGAAAAAATTTGAACTTCACAATGCCTTTTTTTCCATGAAAAAAAAGGCATTATGGAGTTCAAATAAATTGCAAAGAACATTTCCTCATGACAATCAATGTACTTCTGCATGAAGCAGCAATCTCTTATGCAGGCTACCCATTTCTTCATAGATAATTGAAAAAAGTCAAGACTTCAGTGATCAGGTTTTGATGAAATTAACCATTTGTACACTTTCATCCAGAACTCTTTTTAAATCATCAGGGAAAAATTTAGCAATCATCACTTCATGGTAAATACAACAATGAGTGAACTTACATTCTGGTGCAACTTGTCAACTTGTTTTACGTGACCTTATAGTCCACTAGACCTGATATAACCACTCATTGCTTTTGCTCTGTCAGTACATACAGAAATACAATTTTTCCATTCAAGGTTGTTTGGGGCAAAAAATGAATCAATTATATTAAAAATATCCTCACCCATAGTAGAAGTTTTCAGAGGCTTAGAAAATAAAATATCTTCAAATATTGCATCCTGGAATTTTCCATGCACAAAAACAAGTAATTGAGCTATCCCAGCTACGTCTGTCGACTCATCCTTGTATGGCAAACCACGGGCTACATTGAATAGCTTGAATGAGTTGGTCCTTAATATTACAGGCCATATCTTTAATTCTCCTGGAAACTGTGTTGCTTGACAAAGGAATGGTTTTGACAAGGTTTGCCTCTTTTTTTACAAAACATAGAAGAAGCTATTTCTTCCACTGCTGGAAAAATGAGTAACTTGCCTAATGTGTGAGCCTTTCTGGCTTTAGCAATTTGAAGGCTTACTTTGTAAGATGCTTTAAGTGTGCTTTCATTTTCTTCTACACCAGAAAAATGCTTAATTATGATTTTTCTACTGAAGTCTTCCAAAAGATATTCAAAATAGCTTAAGGGCTTATTTTTTAAATGCTAATGTTTTGTTTTGTTTTAAAGTGTTGCCGTAAAAGAGACAGTTTCATAGAATTTTGTGACAGGACTTTAGAGCAAACAACGCACTGGGGATTTGGTTCTACTAAATTTCCTGTCCATGTAAAGTCGAATTGTAAATATGATTCATGATATTTATGTTTTAAAATTTTTTATCACTTGATTGTTTAACATTTAATGTTATTATTATTATTATTATTATTATTATTATTATTATTACTCCAAGACCTCATGGAGTCAAAGACTCATCTGGGAGGTCCTTTTATCAGACATACATCTCATCATACCATGTCTTAAACGCACTCAAACTTCTTGCAGACACTACACTCTCAGGTAAGGCATTCCAATCATTCACAACTCTGCACGGAAAAAAAATGCCTCTCACTCCCCTACTCACACCCTCTTTATACAGTTTCCAGGGATGACCTCTGGTTCTCCTCTGATCTCCCACTATTCTCTGTAGAACTTCTCCACCATTGATCCTATAACAACCCCTTACCAACTTGTAGATCTCTATGATATCTCCTCTCTTCCTCCTGTCCACTAAACTCTGCAAATTACATCTTCTCAATCTTTCCTCATACTCGACATTCCAGAGGTCAGAAACTACCTTAGGAACCTTTGGATCCTTTCCAACATATCTTCATGGTCTTCTGCAAACTTCTGCAAACCTGGTTACCAAATCTGGGCACAATAGTCCATGTGTGGCCTAATCAAAGCCTTATACAATGAAACAAGAATCTCCTTACTTCTACACTTCAGTGTCCTCCGCATCATTCCCAGAAGCCTTTGTGTTGTCTTCACAATTTTGGCTATGTGTCCCCTGAATTTTAGATGCTTATCCACTATCGCCCCCAGATCTCTAATTTCCTCTACCTCCAACAATATATTCTCACCAAGCATAAATTCTGCATCTCATCTTTGTTTTCCAAATTTTACAACCTTACATTTTGCAACATTGAACTCACATCCCCATTTCCATGCCCAATCTCTCAATTTATTCAAGTCCTCTTGAAAGGCCACAACATCTTCACTACTCTTTATTCATCCCAACTTTGCATCATATACAAACTACTGAATATCTCCATCCAAATCTTCAAAAATATCATTAATATTCAAGTTAAACAGTAATGGCCCTAAAACAGACCCCTGAGGCACTTCACTAGTGACTTTCCTTTTCCTGGATATTGCACCCCCATACACAACTTATTGATACCTATCAGATAGTCAGTCTCTAATCCAATGCACTAATCTACTTTCTAACCCCATCTGCTCTAGTTTGACTGTCAACTTATCATGAGGTACTCTATCAAAAGCCTTTGCAAAATCCAAGTGTATTACTGTGTATCCTTCTCCTCTGTCCAACGAAGCGGTCGCTTTATTGTAATAAATAAGTAGATTACTAAAACATGACCTCCCTTTAACAAATCCATGCTATCCATCAAAGATGATACCATTGTTGTCAACCCAACTCTGGATCCTAGTTCTCACAAGCTTCTCCAACAACTTAACCACAACACCTGACACACAGATAGTCCTATAGTTTGATGCTTGAGTTCGATCACCTCCTTTATGAAGTGGCACAATCTTGCCCTCCTTCCACTCTTTAGGGACTTGACCAAGTGCAAGACTCGTATTAAAAAAATATGTCAAGGCAGGTGTCAACTCCCTGGCACATTCCTTCAGAATACGCAGTGATATATTATCAAGTCCCACAGCCTTATTTACATCTAGTTTACTCAACTCCCCAAACACTTGTTGCTCACTTAATGTTCTTTTAGTTACTGCTGAATCCAGCTCTGAATCATCTCATGTGAGTAATTGCATGGGATGATTACATAGTCATTGTAGATGCAATCGGCTCTGGCTTCACATTATTTTTCTTTATAATTATCCATTTATTCATGTTTCAAGGCATTTTAGAAACACATTCATTTAAATTCACAGTAAACTGAAGAATAAAAATAACTTTAAGCACAGCAAGTGAAATAAATCCCAAGAAATACATAAAACAGTAAGAATGCACATTCACTCACTTAGAATGGATGTTTTGACTAGGTGATCAGCTATTCAGATAGGTTTGGCTCTCAGGTAGGGGAATTGGAAGGGAGGATTGACAAATGTGTATAGACATGAACTACAGTGGCGCACTTTGTCACTCAGTTCTCAGAAATTAATCGGTATTGGTGTTGCCAATACCGATTAGTGACTTTGTTACTAGAACTAGCAACTTTTGAGCTGATGGTATACCCCCAAAAATTTTACCATGTGTCCCCAAGGGACACACACATCACCTTGAGAAATACAACCCCTATTCTAGGGAGTTAACAACACCTGTCATGTACATTTTCAATGAGTTTTAAATTAGCCCAGGTCTCAAAGGAATGGAATTATAGGCCAGTCTGGAGTTGTAGTCAAGATGTTCAAGAAGCTAGGGGAGGACAAGGATTCAAAACTAGGTGGATAGCACTAGAATTTTCTTTAATAGCCAGCATGGGCTTGCTAAAGGAAGATTGTGTTTTAGCAATGTGCTTACTTATTATAACAAGGTGACAAATAAATTGAACAAGGGGAGGATGCATATACAGTAGTATATTTAGATTTTGCAAAGGCCTTTGATAGATTACCACATGAGAAATTAGTAGTTAAATTGGAACGGATAGGGAGACTGGAGATTGACTGTCTCATAAATATCAACAGATTGATATTTATGAGACAGTCAGTTTCTCCCTTGTCCAAGACATTTGTCACCTTGTTATAGTACACAAGTAAGTTGGAAGCATGATCTCCCTTTAAACAAACCCATGCTAACAACCACGCAGAATACTGCTGTTGTCAACCCATTTCTGTATCCTAGTTCTCACTAATCTCTATGGATTGGCCGATAATTTATAGCCACAGCTTTATCATCACCTTTATTGATGGAGTGGAACAATTTTACTTTCTTTCCACTCTCTTGGAACGTGTGCTGTTGTAAGACTTATGAAACAGGCATGGCAGTTAATCATGGCATGACATTTGCCAATTACCTGGAACATTCCCTTAAGACTTGTATTAATATGTCATCAAATTCTATTGCCTTATTGACATCAAGGTTATTTATATCCTCAAGTACCTCCTGGTCACTCACAATTGAGCTATCCTCTCCTATGCCCTCTACACTTGTGATTCTCATGATTTTACCCTGATGAGGATGAAATGCCTTATAAATTGATCACTAAATAACATCAACGATGTCTTCTGCAGCAGTTACCATTCTACTATTTTTGTACATTAACATCATCTTTCCATAATCATTCTTCCTTTTCTTGCCACATATCTAAAAAACTTTCTAGGGTTTTTCTGCATCTGATTTCTAATTTCTTCTCATACTGCACTTTTGGTGTCCTTACTAACTGAGTCACTCTTCTGGCTTGCTGTTTATACTCTTTGTGTAACTGATTATTACCAGTATTCATCTTGTACTGCCTCCAAAGTGCCTTCTTCCATTGTCATGCTCAATTCCCTCATTCATCTTTTTTGCACCTGCTTTATTCAGCCTTTTTTATTTTCAGAATATATTCACAATTTCATGCTGTTATGTATTTCTTTGTCAGTTCTCACGTAACATTTATTTCCTTACTACTACTCAACTCCTCATCCTATGCTATATCTATAAGCTGTCTCCTAAGCTTGTCATAATCTCCAGCCTTATACTTCCACATATATCCTTTCTTCAGAGAAGTCTGCATATGGCTAGCCAATAACCCAGGTGATCACTTTCTGACACTCTCACCAACTGGAGGAAAGTTTGAAATCCCATTCACAATTAATCCTCTGATGAAATGATCAGATCTACAATTCTTGTCCTCACATATCCTCCTTTACATGCTGTCTGAGATAGTTGCCCCTCCAGAACTCAAGAAATTAATTTCCCTTAATCCCAAATGCTATCTCTTCATTCCAATCTATGATAAATGCTTTAACACTGAACATGTTACCGACATTGTGATAATTAGGAAAATGATAGAGATATTATCAATTGAAAATTCAATTCTTTGAATTTTGGTTATGTGTTTATGTTATCAATTGAAAATTCAATTCTTTGAATTTTAGTTATGTGTTTATGTTCTATCATAGTAGTTTTCAGTTTTCGACTGCTTCATAAATGATTTTCTCCTGCTATAACTGGACTGTTTCTATTCACAAAATGGTTCAAAATGTTAATAAAATCTCCTCTGGCTTCATGGAATTGAATGAAATTTAGTATTTAGGATCTACTAAAATTTGTTGAGTCATTTCAATTTTTGTTCAGTTAGGCATATTGATTGTAAAATTAAGATAAACAAAATTATCTAGTATATTTACATAAAATGGCTCCAAGGTCAACTGTTGTGATTATGAATGGCATCACCATAGAGAAATGCACTTATTAGAACATGCACCTTTTTTTATGTATTTTAGATAATTTCTTTAGGTGTTTCTTGTTTGTTTAGTTGTTAGTTTGATTTTTAATTAACATAAGATAGTTATGTTCAAATGGAAGTAATTCATGTTTATATACTTACCTGCTACTTTTTTTAGGTCCAAAGCATGGAAAGTTACTCTTGCTTCCTTATTACACAGAAGTGAAGTCATTTTCATATAAACAGGTCATAACAAACAGCATAATATATATGCATGATGGATCTAAGTCGCATTTTGATGCCATGTTATTGCAAGCTTGGGATAGGTATAATTCTGACATAGGCATGATTACCATTCATATAATTTCAGAGGTTGGTATATGTGTGTGTGTGTGATAAGCAGACTTAATTTATAGGCTTGAGAGAGTTTTAATGTGGCAATTATTTCTAAAGCCTATTAAAGTAGTATGTCATTTATTTAGCAACCAGGTCTCTTTCCAATCATCAGTCTTTATCAAGTAATTATAAGCATTGATTTAGTTGCAAATGGAAAAATTGCTTATGCAATTAATATTACTTTCTTTCCAGAATATTAGAAATAGTTTAGTAATAGTTCAGATTCATTTTTAGTATTAGTAGCATATTGGTTTTTGCATACAGGTATGATGTGTTTTGTGAGGATAGAAAGAGTATAAAGAGAGTGGGAGTGCTATTCATGATAGAGAAAGAGTTATGTCCATACAAAGTAGAGATGCAAGAGGGGAAATAGTTCCAGTGGTTTTGAGGCAGCAGGGTGTGAGATAAAGGTGTATAGAATGAAATATTTGGGAAAGCGAAAATGATTAAAACAAATCATGTTGGTATAAAAGAGGTAACAAAAGACCCACGAGTGGCATTGTATGGCGACTCAATTATTAAAGGCTTGCTGGATGAAAGGATGCACAAGGTATGTTTTCCATGCGGTAAAATGAGTAGAATGATTGAGGCATTGGGATATGAGAAGGAAACGAGCAAAACAGTTGATAATTTTAATAGGTATGAATGACTTGACTGAGAACAAAGAGGACATCAGAATGGATATCAGGAGATTGCCTAGATGGATAAAAGAGAATAGTGTGACAGGAAAGATAGTAAGTGTGTTGCCTAGGTATGACAGTGGTGAGATGAGGCAGAGAGCAAGGATTATGAATGATATTTAAGCTGAAATGTGTGAGAAGAAAGAGTAGAGTACAGTTTGTCAATGTGTGGAATGAGTTTGAAGGATAAAGTGAACTATATAAGAGTGATGGACTGCATTTGAGTGATTTTGGTGTGAGTGACTTGGAGAGACTGCTGATGGAAGATAGAGAAGTGAGTACAGAGAATGAATCTGATCAAATGGGAAGCGATGTGGAAAAGCAAGAAAGTAAGACAGGAGAGATTGAAGAGGTAGTTATGAATGAGGAAGTGAGTGGCATAAGTATAGAGAATGAGAGAATGGATGTGCAAGAGGAACATGGAAACAGGGAGCCCCAGGGTAGACGGGAACACAACGTGAGAAAGGTGGATGCTCCAAGATGTGAATGCATATGCAGACAGGAAAGGAATGGGATGACCTGGGATCAAGAGGAAACAGATCAACTTGAAGAGGGTTCTAAAATGAATAAGCAGAAAGGAAAATGGCTCCAGTTGAGCATGGAGAAATCACATCGAATGAGTGGTACAGTGGAACTAGCTGTATCCAGGAATGAGTTGTTGTGTTTGTATACAAATGCTAGAAGTGTAAGAAACAAGGCAGATAAATTGGTTGCGTTAATTGAGTCTGTTCACCCAAAAATTGTTGGAATAAGTGAGACATGGTTAGATGAGGATGACATCCTGACAGGAATAGAGATGGAAGGGCATGATGTGTTTCGTGAGGATAGAAAGGGTAAAAAGGAAGGGGGGGAGTGCTATTGATGATAAAGAAAGAGTTATGTCCATACAAAGTGGAGATGCCAGAGTTGAAATAGTGTGAGTAGTTTTGAGACAGTATGGTGTGAGATAGAGGTGAATAGAATGAAATACTTGGTTGGATGTTATAGACCTAGTAATGTGAATAGTAGTGACTATGAAATGTATAATCATAGCCAAGCAAATAGGAAAACAGTGATTATTATGGGTGATTTTAATTATGACAATACAGACTGGAATGATGAGATAGCAAATGGAAGTAAAGAAAGTGACCTCCTTGAATTTTTGAGGGACAACTACCTCAGAGAGTATGTAACAGAGGGCACACAAGGATTGAGGGGTCTTGGATTTGATCATCTCATCAGAGGATGTAATTATAAATGAGGTGTCCAATCACCCACCAATTGGAGAGAGTGACCATGAGGTGATTACCTGGATGGTTGCCAGCAGTGTGAGGACCTTGAGAAAGAGATATATGTGGAACTACAGGGGGGGGGGGGTATTATCAAGATCTCACGAGACAGCTTGTGGGTGTAGCATGGAATATGAGGAGTTAGATGGAAAAAAAGAGATCAATGCAGCTTGGGGGATTTTCAAGAACTATCTAGTAGAAGCCATGTCTAAATGTATTCCAAGGGTCAAAAGGTTAAATTAGCTAGGTGTGAAATGGATGAATAGAGAGATTAAGCATCTGATACAGAGAAAAAGGGCATTATGGAGGCAGCATAAGAGAAGTGGTGATAACCAATTCCATGAGGATTACAAAGACCAGGCAAGGATTGGTTTGTTAGGGTAGCAAAAGGACATTCCTTCAGAATGTGCTTTTGAAAGAGGTATGAACAGCAGTCAGCTAATGAAGCGAAAAAGGATCCTAAGGAGTTCTTTTGATATGTAGCCAGCAAAAAAAAAGAATGATTATGGAAGGATGACATTGATTGGAGAAAATGGTATAAGGCAGCTGTTGCAGAAGATGTAATGGAGATACTTAATGAGCAGTTCATAAAGGTCTTTTAATCTTGTGAATGTGACCTCATGGAGAGATTGAGAGCAGTTGATGAAGTGGAGGAGAGACTGACTGTAAGTGTGGAAGAGGTGTACGGGGAGTTGAGTAAACTAGATGATAATAAGGCTGTGAGACTTGAGAGTATATCACCACGTATTCTGAAGGAATGTTCCAGGTAGCTGACACCTGGCTTAACATATTTTTTTTAATATTAGTCTTGCATTTAGCCAAGTTCCTAAGGAATGGAAGGAGGGCAAGATTGTGCCGTTTCATAAGTGAGGTAATATAATTCAAGCATGAAATTATAGGCCTATCTGTGTATCAGGTGTTGTAGTTAAGTTGCTGGAGAAGCTTGTGAGAACCAGGATTCAGAATTGGGTTGACAACAATGGTATTATCTTTGATGGATAGCATGGATTTGCTAAAGGGAGGACATGTTTTATAATCTACTTTCTTATTACAATAAGAAGAATGCTTCCTTGTACAGAGGAGAGGGATACACAGTAATCTGTTTAGAATTTGGAAAGGCTTTTGAGAGATTACTGCATGATAAGTTGATAGTCAAACTAGAGTGGATAGGGTTGGATATTAGATTAGTGCATTAGATTAGAGACTGGCTATCTGATAGATATCAGCAAGTTGTGTATGGAGGAGCGATATCCAGGAAAAGGAAAGTCACTAGTGGTGTGCCTCAGGGATCTGTTTTAGGGCCATTACTGTTTAAGTTGTATATTAATGATATCGGCGATGATTTAGATGGGGATATTCAGTTGTTTGCAGATCATGCAAAGTTGGGACGAACCATGAAGAGTAGTGAAGATGTTGTGGCCTTACACGAAGATTTGAATAAATTGAGTGATTGAGCATGGAAATGGGGATGCGAGTTCAATGTAGCAAATTGTAATGTTTTAAAATTTGGAAAACAAAGATGGGATGCAGAATTTATGCTTGGTGAAGATATATTGTTGGAGGTGGAAGAAATAAGAGATCTGGGAGTGATAGTGAATAAGGATCTGAAATTTTTGGGACACATGGCCAAAATTGTGAAGACAACACAAAGGCTTCTGGGAATGATGTGAAGGACACTGACTTGTAGAAGTAGGGAGAGTATTTTTCCTTTTCATAAAGCTTTAATTAGGCCACACATGGACTACTTGTGTCCAGATTTGGTCACCTGGTTTTCAGAAGGACAAAAAGCTGTTGGAAACGGTCGTCCAGAGGTGACTGACTAAGGTAGTTTCTGACCTCTGAAATGTTGAATATGAGGAGAAGAAGATGCAATTTACAGTCTGGTGAATAGGAGGAAGAGGGGAGATATGATAGAGACCTACAAGTTAGTAAGGGGTTGTTATAGGATGAATTGTGGAGAGGTTCTACAGAAAATAGTGGGATATCAGGGGAGAACCAGAGATCATCCCTGGAAACTGTATAAAGAGGGTGTGAGCAGGAGAGTGAGAATTGGTTTTTTGCATGCAGAGTTGTGAATGATTGGAATGCCTTGCCTGAGAGTGTGGTGTTTGCAGAGAATTTGAGTGTGTTTAAAGTGTGGTATAATTATTATTATTATATTAAATAAGACCTCATGGAGTCAAAGACTCATCTAGGAGGTCCTTTTATCTCACACACATCTCATCATACCACGAGTTAAACACATTCAAACTCCCTGCAAATACCACACTGTCAGGCAAGGAATTCCAATCACTCACAACTCTGCACGAAAAAAACCTGCTTCTCACTCCCCTACTCACACCCTCTTTATACAGTTTCCAGGAATGACCTCTGGTTCTCCCCTGATCTGCCACTATTCTCTGTAGAACTTCTCCACCATTGATCCTATAACAACCCCCTTACCAACTTGTAGGTCTCTATCATATCTCCCCTCTTCCTTCTCTCCACTAGACTCTACAAATTACATCTTTTCAATCTTTCCTTATACGCGACATTCCAGAGGTTAGAAACTATCTTAGTCAGTCGCCTTTGGACCCTTTCCAACAGCTCTTCATCCTTTTGAAAACCAGGTGACCAAATCTGGGCACAATAGTCCATGTGTGGCCTAATCAAAGCCTTATACAATGGAACAAGAATCTCCTTACTTCTACATGTCAGTGTCCTCCACATCATTCCCAGAAGTCTTTGTGTTGTCTTCACAATTTTGGCGATGTGTCCTCTAAATTTTAGATCCTTATCCACTATCACCTCCAGATCTCTTATTTCCTCTACTTCCAACAATATATTCTCACCAAGCATAAATTCTCCATCCCATCTTTGTTTTCCAAATTTTAAAACCTTACATTTTGCAACATCGAACTCACAATCCCATTTCCATGCCCAAACACTCAATTTATTCAAGTCTTCTTGCAAGGCCACAACATCTTCACTACTTTTTATGGTTCGTCCCAACTTTGCATCATCTGCAAACAACTGAATATCTCCATCCAAATCTTCGCCAATATCATTAATATACAAGTTAAATAGTAATGGTCCTAAAACAGATCCCTGAGGCACTCTACTAGTGACTTTCCTGTTCCTGAATATCGCTCCCCCATTCACAACTTGTTAATACCTATCAGATAGCCAGTCTCCAATCCAATGCACTAATCTAATATCCAACCCCATCTGCTCTAGTTTGACTGTCAACTTATCATGAGGTACTCTATCAAAAGCTTTTGCGAAATCCAAGTATATTACTGTGTATCCTTCTCATCTGTCCAAGGAAGCAGTCACTTTATTGTAATAAGTAAGTAGATTACTAAAACATGACCTCCCTTTAGCAAATCCATGCTGTCCATCAAAGATTATACCATTGTTGTCAACCCAACTCTGGATCCTAGTTCTCACAAGCTTCTCCAACAACTTAACGACAACACCACACACAGATAGGCCTATAGTTTGATGCTTGAGTTCGATCACCTCCTTTATGAAGTGGCACAATCTTTCCCTCCTTCCACTCTTTAGGGACTTGACCAAGTGCAAGACTCATATTAAAAAAATATGTCAAGGCAGGTGTTAACTCTCTGGTACATTCCTTCAGAATACGCGGTGATATATTATCAAGTCCCACAGCCTTATTTACATCTAGTTTACTCAACTCCCCAAACATCTCTTGCTCACTTACAGTCAGTCTCTCCTCCCCATCATCAACTGCTCTTAATCTCTCCATGAAGTTACATTCACAAGATTGAAAGATCTTTATGAACTGCTCATTAAGTATCTCCACCACACATTCTGCAACAACTGTCTTTATACCATTTTCTGCAATGAATGTCATCCTTCCATAATCATTCTTTCTTTTGCTGGCTACATATCGAAAGAACTCCCTAGGATTCTTATTGGCTTCATTAGCTAACTGCTGCTCATACCTCTCTTTAGCTACTCTCACCAACCAAGTCACCCTCCTTGCCTGGTCTTTGTAGACCTCATGAAATTGGTTACTTCCACTTCTCTTATGCTGTCTCCACAATGCCCTTTTTCTCTGTATTGCATGCTTAATCTCCTTATTCATCCATCTCATGCCTACCTTATTTAACATTCTCACCTGTGGTATACATTTAGACATTGCATCTACTAAATATTTTTTGAAAATCCCCCAAGCTGCATTGATTTCTTTTTCAGCTAACTCCTCATTCCATGCTACACCTGCAAGCTGTCTCCTGAGCTCTTCATAATCAACCCCCCCCCCCCCCCGTTGTAGTTCCACATATATCCTTTTTTCACAGGGGTCTTTGCACTGCTGGCAACCACCCAAGTAAACACCTCATGGTCACTTTCACCAATGGGTGGATGATTTGATACCTCATTGATAATTATATCCTCCGATGAGATGACCAAATCCAAGACCCTTAATGATCGTGTGCCCTCTGTTACACACTGTCTGAGGTAGTTATCCCTCAAAAACTCAAGAAACTCATTTTCTTTACTTCCAGTTGCTATCTCTTCATTCCAGTTTATATTGCCATAATTAAAATCACCCATAATGATCACCCTTTTCTTATTTGCTTGGCTTATTTGACTATACATTTCACTATCACCACCATCCACATTACCAGGTCCATAACAACATCCCACCAAGTATTTGATTCTATTCATTTCTATCTCACACCATACTGCCTCAAAACCACTGGCCCCATTTCCCTCTTTCATCTCTACCTTGTATGGACATAACTCTTTCTCTATCATCAATAGCATTCCCCCTCCCTTTTTACCCCTTTTATCCTCACGAAACACATCATACCTTTCCATCTCTATTCCTGTCAGGATGTCATCCTCATCTAACCATGTCTCACTTATTCTGACAACCTCTGGTTGCACAGATGCAATTAGTGCAACCATTTCATCCGTCTTGTTTCTTATACTCTAACATTGATATACAAACACAACAACTCATTTCTGGATCTACAGCTAGTTCCACTGATACCACTCACTCGATGTGATCTCTCCATGCTGGACTGGGACCATTTCCCTTTCTGCTTCTTCATTTTAGAACCCTTTGCAATTCCATCTGTTTCCTTTTGATCCCTGATCATCCCATTACTTTCCTGCCTACAAATGCTCTCACCTCCTCTTGGAGCATCCACCTTTCTCACACTGTGTATCCCTGTCCACCCTGAGCCTCCCTGTTTCCCTGCTCCTCTTGCACACCCATTCTCTAATTTTCTATACTCATACCACTCACTTCCCCATTCATTTCCACTTCTTCAATCTCTCCTGTCTTACTCTCCTGCTCTTCCACATCACTCCCCTCTCGATCTGATTCATTCTCTCTATTCACTTCTCCACTTTCCAGAAGTAGTCTCTCCAAGCGACTCACACCATAACCACTCAAATGCAGTCCATCGCTCCCATACAGCTCACTTCGTCCCTCAAACTCATTCCACACATTAACAAACTGTACTCCCAACTCCTCACACATTTCAGCCAGAATATCATTCATAATCCTTGCTCTCTGCCTCATTTCACCACAATAATACCTAGGTAACACACCGACTACCCTTCCTGTCACACTATTCTCTTTTATCTTTCCAAGCAGTCTCCTGACATTCATTTTGACATGCTCTTTGTTCCCTCTCAAATCATTTGTACCAATTAATACAATTAACTCTTTTGCTCGTTCCCGCCTCATATTCAATGCCTCAATCACTCTACTCATTTTACCGCCTGGAAAACATACCTTGTGCATTTTATCCTCTAGCACACCTTTAATAATGGAGTCACCATACAACGCCACTCGCTCATCTTTTGTTAACTCTTTAATGCCATCATGATTTATTTTAATCGTTTTGACCTGAATTCTCTTAATTTCATTCCGCATCCATTTCATTTCTTGCTTCATCCAATCCAATTCACCTTCCGAACCTCGTGACACATTCTCTCTATCATTAAATCTTTCTAACTTTCTAACTCTCTACTCCCTCTTCTCACTTTCCCTCTCATTCATCATTCTTTGTTTCCGTTCTTTCGGTCCAACATATGTCCAACTTTCACTATCATTCTTCTCACTGTCACTCTCACATATCTTTCTTTGTTTCCGTACTTTCGGACAAACATGCGTCCAACTTTCGCTATCATCCTTCTCACTTTTAATGTCATTCATCTTTCTTTGGTTCAGTACTTTCGTTCCAACATGCGTCCAACTTTCGCCATCAGTCATTCGTTTTTCGCTATCATTCATTCTTTCGATTTTTTTTTACTTGCGATTTCTGCATCACGCCATTTCTACTTTCATTCGTTCTCTCAATTTCCTTTCTTTCCGCCTCACTTTCGTCCCTTTTAACATCCATTACGGTTGTCAAATCGCTCTTTTTCTTTTTTCCTGATTTTTTAACATTTTTTCGGCAGTCTTTCTCACCATCCTTTTCTTTCAAACGTGCACTCGCGACACAATCAGTACTAGCACTTTCTGTCATCAATTTCATATTCGCATTCATCAATTCCTCATTCAGGTCACATTTCGCACACACCCTTTTTCCATCCGCACTAAACATCCACAAATCATTTATGTAATCGAAAGAATACATATAACAGGCCTCACACTTAACAAAACGACTGAAATCAAAATTAAAATCATGGAATGACAATGCCACCGCCATTTTTTTTTTTTTTCTGCAGGTTACTAGGTCTAATATTAACGATTTCCTGTTTAGTTTAGGCAAGAAAAAAAAAAAAACCCACACTAATAATATCGGTAGCGTACAACGTTTACAGCCACTCTTACTTAAACAATTACGCATATATACTTGATTATTCCTAGTAAAACTTATCTGAATCAGGAGCTCTTCAAAACACGTCTGTAGCTCTTGACCCACTAGCGCCCTCTCCATCACTAGCGTCCTCTCCATGAAGAGCTGTGTGTGTATGATAAAAGGACCTCCTAGATGAGTTTTTGACTCCATGGGGTCTTGAGCAATAATAATAATAATAATAATAATATGTATCTGACATGATGTGACACAACTTTATATATACAGTAGTGGATAAATTGAATCTGGGAATTATGTTTTAGATTACTCAGAATAGCGAGGATTCTGTGCATTCAAGAATTATTTTTCTTCCTGTGATGATTCTGAAGACATTCTACTTATGTCTTGTTTCTTACATTTATGTATTTCAGAAATGAGGATATATCATGAAAGCACTGTGAATTTTTATGGGCAACATGCTACATTTTTCACCTGCTCTTCTGTTAATTTCTCTTCATAACTGTTCGTTTTTTAGTTTGATATGAGATGTTCTTTTGACGCTAGAATTACTTGTTAGTGTGATATCACATGTTATACTAGTAGACTAGCTCGCAATTTGTTATGTTAACAACAAAATCACTGCTTATGGTTGCTTGATAAAGATGAATGGAACACTTAAAAAAAAATCAAACAATATTTTACCTAGTTATTGGAAATCATTGCTGCATAAACTCTGATGTTAAGTTCTAAATTTATTTAAAAACATACTGACAGTATTTTATGTTACCTTGTTTTATGTTAACCTGTGTCAATATTGTATGTTAACTCAAGTGTTATATTTCTCATGAAGTTGTTTTCCACTTTTATCATTATTCATCTTCCTAACCGCTTTCTTTTTTCATCTGCAATTCCTGTTTGATGTACTTAGTCATCCATTTCACACTAGATCACTCAATCTTTTTAGCTTGAAGTTATGCCATTTGTCATTACCACAAACAAATGTTTCTTAATTGGTACTAATATACTACTGAACTCTCTTCCTTCAAATTCTTTCATCTGCTGTACTGCTTTAAGCTGGTTTCTAAATCTGTTATAATCACCTGCCTTATAATTCCACATAAATTCCTTCCTTCTTGTTACTTCTGCATTTACTAAATATCTTGTTGCCAACCTGGTTGGCTGAGTGGTTAGCGTATCTGCTCTCCAGCCAAAAGGCTGCAGGTTCGAATTCCACCATGGGCATGGATGTTTATGATTGTCTGTAGAAAAACTAGTGGTGGTGGTCGGCAGTAGATGGCGTTGGTGGAGTGGAGGTGGATTGAGTGGTGGAGACAGAGTTGTAGAGCAAGTGCCCTCTCTCGATGAGTCTTTAGACTCACTGAAGGTGTCAAATAATAATAATAATAATAATATCTGTATATCTGTTCATTCTCTAGGTGAAGATTACATGGTCAGTCTGACCAGATTGGTAAAGTATGATGTTTGAGTTAGTCAGATCCTCTGATACTGTGAACATATTTAGAACTCTTGATCTTCATGTTCTCTCTGCTATGTGCTGCCTAAGACATTTGTTCCACAAGAACTACAGGAATTACTTGCTTTATCACATATTACTCTTTCCTCTTTGCAAGTTATATTCCTCTATTTAGTTTCCAATAATTTTCACTCATTTTGCACTAGCTAAGCTAATTTTCTTAAATACTTCCTGCTCATCACCTTCTATATTTCCCAGCTCGTAGCAGCAGCCTACTAAATATCTTGTCCTTTCCACTTCTATCTCATGTACATACTTTCAAAGCCATCAGTACCAGTTTCCTTCATGATCACACTTGTGGTGTTATTTTGACTTACTGTACTCTCTATCAATCTGTTTATCTTACCTGGTCTCCCAAAATATTCTATACCCTCTTTATTCTTAACAATCCTGGCATATGTACACAGAAAAGCCAATATTGTCAGTATTCTCATAACTATTATTACTCTCCATGCCAACGTGTTTTTGCAGTATACTATGCACATTCTCCTTCAACAAGCTATTGTTCCCACAAGGCCATCCCTGCTGCCTTCCAAACATGCATGTTTAGTTTCCTTGTCCTAACATTTATTTGCCTAGTAAACAACAACCTCCCCAAATGCCTTCACCCATCTGTATTCAGATGCATAATGCAGAATTAATACTTTTACTATTTTTGATTCAAATATTCTCTCCATCATCATCATCATTAAATTCCTTGTATATACACTGCTTGGAAAGATGTCAATGGAAACCATAGTGTGAGGAACAAATTGCCATGGCACCTACCTTAATAAGATGTAGGACCTTCTTTTGCTGAAATGACTACAGCAATCCTATGGTGCATACTTACATGTCTGCAAGGAGATGCGTTTTACATTATGCGATACTAAGGAAAGTGATGAGAACTCAATCCACCTTTGCCACGAGTTGCTCCAGTCCTGAAGATACTTCAGGTGCAAACTTTTTACTTACACTTGGATAAAGGATTAAACTAAATATATACCATATTTTTCAAAAGATAACGCACATACATACGCCAACTAGTGGTAGAGTTAGGAAGTACAGACAGAGGACAGAAGAATTCTTTAAAAGTACATGCGTTGCTAGTAGCAGTGGTTGATTTTTTAAATTCAAAACAATTGTAAGTATTACAAATTGGCCATCATTCCAGGTGGTTTAACACGTTCGCTGCCACGCTACTTTGGCATTGTCTCTTCCCCTACGCCGAGCAGTTTTTCTTCTTCAAGGTCAGTACGATAATCTCGTTACCGGAGGTAAACGTCCTACGAGTATACTCGTAGTTGGCTTGTACAGAGCATATACGGTCTATGAGAATACACAGTTTTGATGCTAGCCCCACAAGCCAAGGATTTTCACTTCTTCAAGGTCACTACAATAATCTCGTTCCCGGCGGTAAGCGTCATACGAGTATACTCGTAGCTGGCTTGTGAAGCAGGTTTACCCACTACGAGTATACTCGTAGTTGGCAGCGAACGTGTTAACAAAAAAAAAAACTCCAACCCCTTGATCTTGCAGTAAATAAACCATTCAAAGACAATTTGTGGGCTAAGTGGATGATGAATGGCATCCATGAATATAACAAAACAAGGCAGATGAAAAGAATGTCATATAAAGATATAGTTACATGAAGTGTAGAAAGTTGGGCTGCTGTAAGTAAAAACTGTGTTAGAAATGGTTTCATTAAAGCACAAGGAAATGCAGTGGTGTCTGGTGACAATGATTATGAAAATGAAGAAATACCAAATGAAATTTTTAACGCAATTGATTCTTTCAATATTGAGTCTGATGAAGAAATTTTTGGATTTAAATAGTGTAATGTTCAATAAATATTAAGTAATACTTCTACCTTGGTTTTGTTATTACATTTGATTTACCTCTCATACCTTTCAAATGTATACCATGCATGTTCATTTTTAATGAATTTAGACTTTTTTTTGTAGATAACGTGTGCGTTATCTATCAAAAATATGGTAATTTATAGTCTAACCAAGTGAAAAAACTTCCAACATCTTTCTCTTTACAAATTTAACTCGGTCATCTGGAATTTGAACTTTTGGCTATGCTCTCTGAATTATGCAGTTCAACCAGTGTGAAATTTTTATACCTCTCTGTACATGAGCATTTCAGCTCAAATATTATTATTAATATTTCTTGTGCAAAGTAATCCTGAGCTGTGCAATCGAGGTGCTTGGTGAGACATCTGGAAAGATTAGAGAGCAGAAGGAGAGTTGGTGGTGGAAAAATGATGTACAAGTGGCAGTGATAGCTAAGAGAAAGGCAAAGCAGAAGTGGGATGAGTCAAGAGTGGAAGAGGACAGAGAGGTGTACAAAGAGAGAAAGCAAGAAGCCAAGAGAGTTGTGGCACAGGCGAAGGCCATGGCATATCAAGATCTGTATGATCAATTAGAAACAAAGGAAGGACAGAGAAAAATTTACCAACTAGCGAAATGTAGAAATAAAGCAGCTAAGGACATCTTACATGTGAGGCAGATCAAGGATGCTGAAGGAAGAGTATTATGGAGGGATGTGGACATAAGAAACAGATGGAAAATATACTTTGAGGGACTTTTGAATGAGGAAAATGCAAGGACTCACAGAGGAGATGGGCAGCCTTCTGAGGGGATGGTGCAGAACATCAGTAGAATGGAAGTGACGGAGGCCATGAAGAGGATGAGGAATGGAAAAGTGGTGGGCCCCGACAGAATTCCAGTGGAGGCATTGAAGGCACTGGGGGAAGAGGGAATTGACCTGCTGTGGGACCTGTTCATGAAAGTTTGCCAACAGGAAAATATACCCGAGGAATGGAGGGAGAGTACTCTTGTTCCCATCTAGAAGGGTAAAGGGGATGCACAAGACTGTAAAAATTACAGAGGAATAAAGTTGATATCCCACACAATGAAGATCCTAGAAAGGGTTCTTGATGGTAGATTGAGGGAGGAGGTGGAGATTGCAAAGGATCAATTTGGCTTCATGCCTGGTAGATCAACAACAGATGCTGTCTTTGGGTTACGACAGATGATGGAAAAATATCGAGAGAAACAAAGGGAGCTACATCTGGTATTTATTGATCTGGAGAAAGCATATGATAGAGTGCCAAGGCAAGAAGTCTGGAGGTGTCTGAGGGAGAAGAAGGTGCCGGAGAAATATGTCAGGTTGGTGCGGGAAATGTACAGAAATGTGAAGACAAGTGTTCTGACCTGTTTGGGACAGACAGAAAGTTTTCAAGTAACAGTTGGCTTGCATCAAGGGTCAGCATTAAGTCCGTTTCTGTTTAATATTGTGATGGAGGTGGTAACAGAGGAGGTGAGAGAAGATGCACCTTGGACAATGTTGTATGCAGATGACATCTTGCTGTGTGTAGATTCAAGAGAAGAAGTGGAAACTAAACTGGAAAGATGGAGAAAAGTACTGGAAGAGAGAGGTATGAGACTGAGCAGAAGTAAGATAGAGTATATGTGTTGCGCAGTGGGCGGTGGCCAGGAGACAGATCTGGAGCTGGATAAGAAATGTCATCAGGAAGGTGAGAGACTTTAGATACTTAGGTTCAACAGTGGAAGAAGATGGAGGAGCTGAGAAGGAAGTGGGATGCAGGATACAAGCAGGTTGGAGGAACTGGAGGGAGATGGCTGGAGTGTTATGCGATAAGAGGGTGCCGATCAATCTGAAAGGCAAAATTTATAGGACAGTAGTGAGGCCAGCTATGACATATGCTATAGAAACTGTGGCCCTGAGGAAAAATAACATCAGCAGGATGGAAGTAGCAGAGATGAGAATGCTTAGGTGGATGTGCGGTGTGACCAGAAAGGATCATCTGAGAAATGACTATGTCAGGGGAACAGTGAAAGTTACGAACTTAGGAGCGAAAATACAGGAGGCAAGGTTGAGATGGTTTGGTCATGTGATGAGGAGGGAGGACGAATAAGTGGGAAGAAGGTTCATGCAGATGGATGTGCAAGGAAGGCGGAAGCGTGGGCGGCCACAGAAGAGATGGAGGGAGCTGGCCAAAGAAGAGATGGTAGAAGAGGACTTGAAGATGAAGAACTTGGATGTGGTGACAGCCCAAGACAGGAAGGTGTGGAGGAGACTCATAACAAACAGTGACCCCACTTAAGTGGGAGAAGCTGTAGAAGAAGAAGAAGAAGAAGATTTCTTGTGCATTGCCACAGAATCAAAGTCTCATCATTGGAGATCCACTCTAACCATCGTTCACACAATACCTATCATACTGCTTCTCAGTCTGTCACTGATGAAACATTCTGAACTATTTCTGCAATCCATTCTATCTATGCACTACCCTCTAAGCAAAAGTAGTTCTAATACCCCTGCTAACCTTGCTCTTATACAATTTCCAGGAGTGACCTTTTCTCTTGTTTTCTTTCTCCCTCTTGATGTCAGATTCTGAAAAAAAATGGCTTTGGTATCAATCTTATACCCTTTAATACTTGTATATTTCTATCATGTCCCTTGTTATTCACCTGTCAACTAGTTCTTGAAGCCCACAGATCTTCAGTATGCTCTCAGTAGAGTAGAAGAAGCAGCATTCCATAAATCTGCAGTATTTTACTCAGTCACCTCTGTCATTCTCACTGCTTCTTCATTCCCACAATATCCAGTTGACCAATTCTGTGTGCAGTAGTTCAGATGTAGCCTTATTGAAGCCTTCTAAAGTAGGATAACCTCATTATCCATGATTGTTAGTGTGTGTTCTTCACACTCAGGTGATTTGATGTGTTATTTTGATGACTTTTGCAATATTTCTTCTAAACTTCCTCTCTGTCCACAGTAACTCTCAAATTTCTGTTCTCATCAATTTCCTGCAGTCAGTCCTGTAAATATAAACACAGCTTGTGGTCTCTTCATTCCAAAGTTCATGACCTCGAATTTGGCCACGTTAAACTCACAGCCATTTACCTTTGCCCAGTCTGTTAAGTCATCTGCATTATCTCTATATCTGTCATCTTCATTCATTATCACTGCTCCCAGCTTTGCATCATTAACAAAAAAACTGGCTATTTCCCCTTATATCATGGATGTACAAATTAAACAGCAGACAACCAAGTACTGAGCCATGTAATACACCACTAGTCACTTGCCTTCACTCCAAATCACTATCTGCATATCCATCCCTATTTGCTCCAATTTATACAACAGACCTCCATGTGGAATCCTGTTGAATGCCTTTGCAAAGACCAGCAGTATCACTGAATAACTGTTTCCTTTATTCAACTCAGTTTTCGCTTAATTATAAAAAGTAGGTACTTTTTATAATGAAGTGAGACCAATCCTTTAAGAAACCAGGTTGCCTCATACAAGGGATCATATCCCTATCCTGAATTCTGCCGTTTATCAACTTTTCCAATGAATTAACCAGCACTGAGATATTGATTGGTGAATACTTTGCAACTTCTGTCTTTGAGTCTTTTTTATGCACAGGAACTACTACTTTACACTCTCATACTTTGCACTCCCACAGCACCTTTCAAGAACTGTAAATTAAACAGCTTGGTCATAAGAGGTATCAGTTCCTTTTCATGCTCTTGTAATATATAGGATGATATGTAATTTAATCCCATGGCCTTGTTTGCATTCAAGTTCTGCAAAAATAAGTACCCCTCCAATTCATCTATCTCTATTCATGTATGTCCTTGACACATTTATGGGAATATCTCTGCCTGGTTAATACACCCTTACAAAATGAAGTAAGTGAGCTGTTTCATTTGCTCTTGTCACTAGATACCTCTGGCATTAGTATACATAAACTGCAAAACCACCCCTTCCCACAACTTCACTTTCACCTTGTCTTGATTATTCCACTAACATTAAGAACCAAGGGGTAATTTCTGCCTTTTACCACCTTTTCACATAAATTAAAGACATCAAGAAATTATATTCTTGGTTTTACATCCTTGATCCAACTGTAAAACAAAGTTTGCATGTTTGCATTCATGACTGGACTACTTGTATCTAAAGGCTAATGACTTCACATCAGTTGCCTCAGTATCCTATAGTGCAAAGTACATATCCTTACAGACACATATAATGCTAAATATTATGGGAAGGGCTACTACCCAGATGGTTTTGACCTTTACTGAGGTCTCATCAGTGGAAACCAGAACTAGAAGTGTTACCAAGGTTGAAGTAATGCAGAATGCTTGAAGTGACTTTGTTTGCTTACACTTAGATAAAAGATAAAACCAAGAATATAATTTCTTAGTATCTTTAATTTATAGTATAACCAAGTGGAAAAAAAACTTTCAGTATCTATCTCTAATCCAGAGTATTTTAGCAATAAGGTGTGACACCTTTTGGCTGCTTGTATATAGAAATTATGACTTCTGCATTACTTCAACCTTGCTATCACTTCTGGGCCTGATTCCCACTGATGAACAGTGTGGTAAAAAGACATCTGGAAAGATTGCTGTTTTCTGAATGAGTCAGTGTGTCAATGCAGGGAAACTAGAATTCCCAGGGTGGATGGTAGCAGGAGTGGCCTCTTGTGGAAATGGGTGCTTGGGGGGGGGGCGATATCAGGTAACATTGAGCCCAGGGGGGATTAAGAGGGGGACAATGATAGGTATAGAAGCAGTGACATTTTTATGCTCTATACTAATGCCAGGAGTATCCAAAATAAACTAGATGAATTGGTGGCATTGATAGCATCAACCTGGCCAAAGATTATTGGGATCGCTGAGACGTGGTTGACGGAGGATGATATAATAACCGGAATTAAGGTGGCAGGGTACAGCATTTTTTGGCAGGATAGGAAAGGAAAACGTGGTGGTGGAGTACTGCTTATGATAAGTAATGACTTATGTCCTATAAGAGTGGGGGTTTTTGGAAGACAGTGACACTAATGGTTTTGAAAGCATATGGTATGAGGAAGAAGTAGGCAAAACAGGATATTTAGTGGGGGTGTTGCTATAAACCAGGGAAACACAGAGTAAGGAAGTAAGAGATGTTTAGGCAATTGAGCATGGCAAGTGCAAGAAGAATGATTGTTATGGAAGAGTTTAACTACAGCAGTATAAGCTGGGAAGAGGAAAATGCAAGAAGTAAGAAGGGGGTTCAATTTCTGGGATTCTTGAGGGACAAATGTCTTCGACAGCATGTAATAGAGGGAACAAGAGGTTCAAGAGTTTTGGATTTGGTCATAACATCAGAAGAGCTGATAATAAGTGAGATGACATCTCTCCCACCAGTTGGAGAGAGTGACTATGTGGTTTTGACTTGGAAGATGAACAGACATGTCAGTGTATCAAAGAAAAGGGAACGTATGTGGAATTATAAGGTGGGTGATTATAATAGTCTTAGGTATCAACTAGGGGTAGTTCCATGGAGGGCAGAATTGGAAGGCCAGGATATTTTTGTGCTTGGGAAATTGTGAAAGAATATTTGTTAGCAGCAATAGTAAGCTGTATTCTATTGGTGAAGAATTGGACACAATTTGGTGTAAAGTGGAAGACATACAATATCAAACAGGAACTGCAGTTAAAAAGAAGATTATGGAAGAGCTATAAGGAGAGGGGTGGAGGACAGATACATGAAGAATATAAGACACAGGCCAGGAGAGTGAATGGTGAGGAAGGTAAAACTGGAATATGAGAAGAGATTGGCACTAAGATCCAAAGAAAATCCTAGGGAATTTTTAGCTATGTGGCCAGTAGGCAGAAAAATGATTGTGGAAGAGTTACGTTGCGAGATAAAAATGGGAATAGAGTGACTGATGCAGAGGACATAGTGGAGTTGTTCAATGAGCACTTTATTGGAGTATTTCATCCTGTAGGAGGTTTTAATACAAGAGGGATAGGGCAGGTTCAGGGTTTAGAGGTGCAAGAGGAGAGTGTGTTCCAAATGCTGAGTACTCTGGACACCAGTAAAGCTGTTGGACTCGATGGTATTTCACCATGGGTTTTGAGAGAATGTGCTAAAGAACTGACAGCTCCGTTGACCTGGCTTTTCAATAAAAGTCTGGCTGCGGGAAAGGTACCCAGGGAATGGAAGGAAGGTAAGATAGTGCCACAGCATAAGGGCGGTAGCAGACTGGAAGTGTCGAATTATAGGCCTGCTTGTGTATCATCAGTAGTTGCTAAGATCTTGGAGAAATTAGTGAGGGACCATATACAGAGTTGGGCAGATGAGGGTAATATTATCTGTGAGAATCCACATGGATTTGTTAAGTTGCGCCTCTTGCTTTAGTAATATGATTGCGTTTTATAATAAAGTGACAAGAGCAGTTGATGAGGGAAAGGCGTATACTGCCATTTTTTTGGATTTTGCAAAGGCTTTTGACAGGGTGCCACATGATCAGCTGATAATTAAGTTGCAGCACATGGGTTTAAATTCATGTTAGTCATGACATTTAAACCCATGTTTAAATACCTATCAGTCAGCCAATTCTGAATCCATTAGAGAGTTGTGTATGGTGGGGCAATATCAAGGAAGCAGAAGGTTACAAGTGGGGGTTCCACAGGGCTCAGTACTGGGATCCTGTATTGTTCAACCTTTATATCAATGATATTGTCAATGGATTGCAAGGGGACATTCAGTTGTTTGCAGATGATGTGAAACTGGGAAGGGTTATCAGTAATAGTGCAGATGTGGCTGCTTTGCAAGAGGATTCGAATAAACTAGACAGATGGACAAATGAATGGGGGTTTTGGTTCAGTGCAGCAAAATGTAGTCTTGAGGTTTGGGATCCAGTGATGGGAGGATGCATACTCGATCGGAGGAGCTGTACTGTAGGAGGTAGGGGAGACAAGAGATCTGGAGGTGATGATTGAGAGAAAACTGAAATTCAGGGAGCATATTGCAAGGGTGGTGAGGGTAACTCAGAGGATTGCTGCAATACTGAGAAAGATGTTGGCCTGCAGAGATAAAATAGTTATCATTCTGTTGTATAAGACCCTGATTAGACCACACTTAGACTATTGTTTTCAAATTTGGTCCCCAGGATTTGAAGGGGATAAATTGACTGTGGAAAGGGTACAAAGGTGGATAACAAAGATAATTTCAGGACTGTACAATATGCATTATGAGGATCAACTGAGGGAGCGTGGACTGCAGAGTTTGATGGATAGGATAGGTGATATGATTGAAACTTTTAAAACTGTTGAGAGGCAGTTGCAGGGTAGGCATTGGACAATTCTTTCATTTGGTGGATTGGCAGGAAGGAGCGATGACAAGGGGGCTATCCCTGGAAGTTACGAAAGGAGGCTGTGCGCAAGAGGGTGAGGAGTGGTTTCTTTACATGGAGGGTGATGAACCTTGGAATTCGTTGTCTGAGAGAGTGGTTGGAGCAGAAACGGTCATTGGGTTCAAGGAATAGTATGATAAGCTTTGTGTTTCCTAAAAATGACCTCTCATGATGAGTAGTTTTTTGATTCCATGGAGGCCTGGATAATAATAATAATAATATAATAAAAATTAAAATTAAAATTCACCATTTCAGTTTACTAGCCTGGCAATCGATAGTTTTCAGTGGTAGGGCTGATATTATATGGCTCTGTACTTTGCTTCCTCCAAATTTAATATGCTTATACTATTGTACTCAGTCACCAGAGCCTCTTTTGTAACAACAGGTAATACAATAAGAAAGGCAAAGTTAGAAGATGATTGAGGATGATATATTCAGTGCATCTTTGACCCATAATGTGTGTAATATTCAAAAAGTTCTGTAACAGATAAAGCTGAATTTATCTGTTACTGATTTTAGTTTGAAATTTTGCAGGAAAACTTGAATATAATTTTATTTTATTTTATTTATGGGAATGGAACAGTCTTCAATACATGGGAGGTAGTTAGTGTGGGGAGACAACAGGTGAGCAGGCAGGAGCAAGTGTAGAGAAATCCCAGATGTGGACAGTATGGATAGAATTGGTTATTGACCAAGAAATTAATTGTTATGTGTATTTATGAATGCCAGGAGTATCAGATTAAGGGTGAAGAAATTGTTGTGTTGATCGAATTTATTTGAAAATAGTTTGAAAATAGAAAAAAAAAGTTTGAATAATAGTTCAGTAAGTGAAACATGGTGGATGAGAATGGTATCTTGACAGGAATAGAAATATAAGGATATGATGTTTTTTGTGAGGATAGGAAGAGCAAGAAGGAAGAGGGCTGCTGATAATAGCAGGGGATTATGTCTGTAGAAGATTGAGATAAAAAGAGGAAAAAAGTGGCACTAGTTTTGAAGCAGCATGGTGTGAGAAGGAGATTGACAGAATGAGATATTTGGTCAGGTGTTGCTACAAGATGGGGAATGTGGAGGCTGGAGACAAAGAAATATATAGGTAGCTTGTCTTAGTTAGTGAGCAAAGGATGATTTCAATGATCACAATATTTATTGGAATGAAGAGATAGGGAATAAGGAGAATGAATTTCTCTAGAGTTCTTAAGGGACAACAATCTTAAGCATTATGTAAGAAAGAGCACATGGAGGGTTAATAGAATGTGATTGTGAATGGAGTGTCTAATCTTCTCTCAAGAGTGGCCATGAAAAGATCACCTGAGTGGTAGCCAGTCTTACGAGAGCTTCCATGAAGAATGGATATATGTGAAACTACAAGGTTGGTGATTATGAGAAGCTTAGAAGACAGCTGGGAGCTAGTGTGGAAAGAGGAATTGAGTGGAAATGAGACAAATGCTGCTTGGGCATTGATCAAGAGCTATTCAACAGCAGCAGTATCTGAGTGTATTCCAAAAGTGAAAAGGCTAAGTAAGATAAAACTAAAAAATGTATGAATGAAGAGATTAAACATGAAATATGAAGGAGAAAGCACTCTGGAGGCAATGCAAGATGAATGTTTGTAATAATCAGTTGTATGAAGATTACAGACAGCAGGCTAGGAGGGTAACTCAGTTGATAGAGACAGCAAAAGTGCATTATGAGAAGAAATTAGCCAGCCAAGCTAAGAAAATCTTTTGATATGTGGCAAGTAAAAGAAAAAACGACTATGGAAGGACAATACCAGTTGATGACACTGGCAGATTGGTAACTGATGCAGAGGATATAGTTATCAACGTAATTCTCGTGGAAAGGCTTAGACGTCGGTTATGCATTTTCACTATATTATTTCAGGAAATTACAACATACTAGGATATATATTAAATTAAATTTTAATATATTTCTATATTTCGGCAACGTCACGCTGACATTTTCAAGAACTTAGGTACAAGATATGTCCATGCAGACACAGCAAAACAATAAATGAGCAAGAAGTATGAAGCTATTATTTCTCCTAAAGTCTTGATGGTGCCCTCTAGTGGGCAATGTTGGTGGATGAGAATGGTATTTGCTGTCCTACTTCGGCCAAACAGGCAGGACAGCAAATATCAGAATTTCAGAACACAAGGACTACATCCGGTTTCACCAATACAGCCACTCTGGTCTTGCTGACCATGCTCTAGATACCTGCCATAGAATATGGTGGAAAAAAGCCAGGACAATACACCGTAGCAAATACAGATATGAAAGGCTTTTCATAGAATCAGCTTCAGCCTTAAGAAACGAGCCAAACCTCAACAAATTTGGCTGCATGAGACTTCCTCAAATTTGGGAAACCTACATCAGAAGACCTTCAGCCCAATCGCCCAAGAATACCAACATTGCCCGCTAGAGGGCACCATCAGGACTTTAGGAGAAATAATAGCTTCATACTTCTTGCTCATTTATTGTTTTGCTGTGCCTGTGTGCACATATCTTGTACCTCAGTTCTTGAAAATGGCAGCTTGACGTTGCCGAAATATAGAAATATATTAAAATTTAATTTAATATATATCCTAGTACGTTGTAATTTCCTGAAATAATATAGTGAAAAAGTTATCAACGTAATCAATGAACAGTTTATCAGGATATTTCCTCCTCGTGAAAGTGACATTATGAGAATTTGGAAGGTAGAGGATATTGTGGAGGAGAGAATGATGGTGAATGAACAGAAAATATATGAATAATTAAGTAAACTTGATGTTAATTAGGCAGTAGGGCTTGACAATGTATCTATTCGTCTTTTACTTAGAAGAATGCTCTAGGGAATTAATTGCTGAGAGGGTGTGAGCAGGGGAGTGAGAAGCAAGTTCTTTGTATGGTGATGATTTGTGAGTGGAATGAATTGCCTGAGAGTGTGGTGAATGTAGAAACTGTGAATGGATTTAAGGCATGGTTTGATGATCATTTTGCACAAGTGAATATGGACCTTCTCTGATGAGTGATATGACTCCATGGAGGTCAGATGTTAATAATAATAATAATTTATTATTATTAACATCTGAGAGCA